>NW_009708722.1:35443-49834 GCF_000703405.1 Apaloderma vittatum | reverse complement strand
CCTGCTGAAGAGTGCCATAGGGCCGTGAAGGGCTTTTTGGTGTGTCCCAAGTGATTGCTTTCCCACTTCTGAATGGGGAGAGGTGCAGTGAGGAGAGGAAACCTCTGTTAACTGTGGGTTGTTTTGGGGGGTTTTAACCTGTTTCAGGAAAACTAATGGAGGGAACATCCATAGTTCTGAATTGCATCTGATGAGCTGTCTGTGACCTCTGTGTCCTGAAGTAAGAGACTTCAATGTTCCAGATCTCTAACTTTTTAAAGTTTTCCCTGAGTTTAAGAGGAGAACTTATTCTTTCTAATGAAACAAAGCAAAGAAAAAGTTCTCCTCCATTTTTTTTCTTTTTTGCCTGAATCTCCAGATCTATGTTACAGCCATAATGAAGGTCAGATTTGCGTCTTTTGAAGCTGATACTCTTTGAGTGGGTTCTCGCTTTCTGAGGATATTACCTCTTCTCAGAGTTGGTCTTTCATTCTTCCCACCTTTATTCTCTTTCACCTTTTGTTCCAGCTTTTGACCCGTGCCTCGTCTATTTTTCTGCCTCTCCCTCATCCTACTGGGGCTCAGGCAAGGTGTATTTGGGTGCACAGAGGCGTTCTGCAGCCTCTGGGTCTATCCAGAGCGCTTCGGTGTTGGTAAAAGGAATGATGCTGATCAAGGACCGCTTTCATCAGTGGTGGCTTCAGCTGGGATCTATTAATTTACACAGGATCTGGCCCTCTGCCTTGGCTGCGTGAGCCCCAAGGTCCATAAGATCCTACGGTCCCTTTAGGGAGACGTGGACATGAGCTTGCTTTTGTGTCTCCATGTTCACGAGGTTTTCCTCCTGTGCTGAAACTATGGCGTAGGAAAGGCACAGGAGCGAACTCCGACAGCTTTAACCCGTAATAAGACTGATGTCCTTGGGGAGAATGGAGATTAAAGAGCCAAAATTCTCTAGGAGATTGTCACTTGGCTAATGATGATAGTAGCCTATGGCAGTCAGGGATGATACGGCTGATACTTAGCAGGGGTTGTGAACCAATTAGTCTGCTCAACAAAATACTTGGTCCATTGGGTGCAAATGTTAAGAATATTTATAGGGCTGGCTATGGAGCCAGCTAATCAAAACTGGAGAAAGCTACTTAAGAGGCTGTCCCAGACTCTACAGAGGCGCAGAGATTACACAGCTGACAGATAAACAAATGTTTGCCTGGGTAAATATTAGGACTCAAAGATAGTATTTGAACTCTTTTTCAGTTTCTTAGCTTTGTAAAAATCAATTAGGGGTGCTTAAAACATTCTAAAGCCTGCTTCTCTCTGGAGAGGGGGCTTCAGTGGTGGCTGTCCATGGGCGATCTCCTGCAGGTTGGCTTCGTCCAGCTTTGATTTTGGTTCAGGTGGGACCTCATCTCTGTGACAACAGAGGATGCCACATAAGCTGGCCCAGGTAAAATGCACTGTAATAATTCAGTATGTATCACAGCCTGGTCCATTATATTAGTAACGTCCAGTCTGTTACACTAGTGTTGCAGAGTTGGTACTTACATAGTAATAGTACATTGGAGTAGAAATGCAGTGATTAATCTAAATTTACAAGGTGGCTTAAAGGTTTGTAAGGGTTCCATTCTTGGTTTGTTTATTTACTTCATGTTAAGTGCAGTTAAGAAAATAATTTTTCTTTTTTCTTTTTTGCCCTTCTAATCTAAAGCATTGCTTAACAGAACCACTTCTGCTAAACAGATAATACAATGGGAAAACCCCACAGGCTTCACTTGAAAAGCTTTTCAAAGCCTGAGAATATTGATTCCTCAGATTTAAGACATAATGTAGTTAAATGTGTATTTACGGAGAATCTGCAAATAGAAGAACAGCTCTGACCCTGCTACCAAGCTTCTGATCACAATATTCAGCCTCGCTATTTTACAGCTGTTATTTTACAGCAGGTAATCAGCTTGAAATACAGCCATTTTGAATTTGGTGCTGAAAGTGGTTTTCTCCAGTACTTATTTGAAAAATCAAATGTTAAACTGGGACATTTACTGTATTTGGCAAGATCTATGCTAGATCTTTTGCTTACAGAAAACCTAAATATTAATAAAAGCTAGGTTGCAGATTGTTCTGGTAAGCACTATGTGATTTTCTTTTTTTATTGTTATTAGAGTTTTTACACCCCCTTGTGTAAAAGCTTTCTTTGTGCTCCTGCTATTCTGACTGAAAGCCCTTTTAGATGCAGTGGGGTTTAAAATACAGGTGTTATTTCTAATGGGTCTTATGTATTGAAAATGGCATAATGTCTTTTTTGATCCTGAAAAGCGCAACACTTATTGGTACTGATAATTGTGTTAATAGCTGGACTTTTTTTTCCGTTGATTTTTTTTTTTTTTTAATATGTACATCAGAGATGCAACATACTGGCAGTTAAATGGGCTAAAAATGGTCTTTTCAAGAGGAAGATCCAAGTCCGTGGAGACTCTCCAGGGATCTCATTAAAGCGCTCTTTTCTTAATATAGTGTACTGCAATAACAGCTATCAGGATCCCCACAGTGTGGGTTCCTGATAGGTTAGTTTACACAGAATTAATTGTCTAATTTTGCAAGCAACCAGTACAGTGCACATTGATTTTGTTTATTTATTTATTTATCTGTCTAGCTATTTATTTATTTATTTATTGAGTCTGGTGTGTTGCTTTTGTGGATTCTGCTTCGTAATTTAAGATAGTTTTCACAGCCCATCTTATACCACTTCATCATAACAAGTATTACATAGGAATAATGATTTTTATACTTACTTTTGTCCTTCCATATATAAGAATTGCTGCTAATTTAAGCAGTAAATGTTTGTGCAAAGGATTTTTAAACAACACAGATAAAAGGATGCATCACAAAAGAGAATTGATAAGGCTGCTGTGGTTTAGATGCTCCAGAGACCAATCCTGAATGAGGAGAGTGGATTTCCCTTGTCCTCGGAGGTCAGCTCACTGGTTTGCCGGCGACAGGAGTGGCAGGGAGAAGATGAGCCTTGCACAGAACAAAAGACCAGTGACTCACAGTCAACTGATACAGGAGCACAGAAAAATGTGTTTGTAGAAAATCTCATAGGCTAACCTGAGTATTTGTCTTGAACGGGATTTTAAACGTATTTGGAGGCTTCCTTTTTGAAGTGAAACAGAAGATGCCTTGCTAACTGTGTTGTTTAGCCATGTTGAGAAATGTGGAGCTACGCAGAATAATCTTCAGCTCAGTCTGGGGTAGGACGGCTGCTAAAACAACTCCTCTTGATCATCTCAATGCATCCAGAGGAGCGTGGTCAGCAGATCAAAAGAGGTGATTCTCCCCCTATACTCCGCTCGTGTGAGAGCCCACCTCGAATACTGTGTCCAGTTCTAGTGTCCCCACCATAAGAGGGACATAGATTTGTTCGAGTGTGTTCAGAGGAGGCCACAAGGATGATCCAGGGACTGGAGCACCTCTGCTATGAGGACAGGCTGCAGGAGCTGGGATTGTTCAGCCTGGAGAAGAGAAGACTGCAGGGAAGCCTTATCACTGCCTTCAATACCTGAAGGGAACCTACGGGAAGGCTGGGGAGGGACTTTTTACAAAAGTGTCCACCGATAGGACAAAGGGAAATAGATTTAAGTTAAAGGAAAACAGATTTAGATTGGATCTTATGAAAAAATTCTTCGGTATGAGGGTGGTAAGACTCTGGAATAAGTTGTCTAGAGAAGTTTTGGCTGCCCCCTCCCTGTAGGTGTTTAAGGCCAGGTTGGATGAGGCCTTGAGCAACCTGCTCTAGCTGAAAGGTGTCCCTGGCCATGGCAGGGAGGTTGGATTAGGTGATCTCTAAGGTCCCTTCCAACCTAGGCCATTCTATGATTCTATGAACTGCTAGAAACTGCCTTCCAGCTTAACTTCTCATTGCTGCTGCCCTTGGGAGATGACTCCCCTGCCCCTCCTTGCTCAGGCTTGTGCAGGTGGGGAGGAGATGCTGGGCTCCTGCTGATGCCTCCCCCCAGACCTGGCTGTGTTCCTGCCACCAGCTGATACTTCTGCCCCAAGGACTGGCTTTGCTCTACAAAGCCCATCACAAAATGCAAACGTCTGTTTGGAAATCTGTGGGCATTGGTGCACCGGCTGGAGGGAGCAGTGGCTCTGTCCTCAGCTACTGTAAAGTGGAGAAGTTGTGTGAGTAGCTGCAAGAGCTTTCTGCATAGACCGAGTCTGGAAGCAACGTGGCAGGCAGGGAGTGAGCACCGCTGGATATGAGCTGGAAGACACATGGGAACACATAGACAGAGGAGATGTAGCCTGAGGAGACTGTGCACAAATGTGTGTTTGTCAACACTCGGATTTTATCTTTAATTTCTCGTTTACAAACGTGAAACATTCTGCAGGTGCAAACTGTGACTTTTCCTATAAGAAGTGAGCATTTTGGACAGTGCTGCCGTCCTTCTTGCTAGTATGTCTAAGAGGGGAAAATTAAATGAAGGCTGGTCAAAGTAAATTTTCTTTGCCATCTTATTCATTGCCTTTTTAGCTCTTGCTTCTGTGGAAGTCATTAAGGTGCAGTGCAGGCTGTGAATTTATTTATTTATTTATTTAGCTGCCATAACTATTCCAAACTGCTTTTGTAAGCAGGGATTGTATCTCCCTGTTAAACACTAAATATGAAAAAAACCCAGCCTACAGACAGCAGCTGAGATGTCTCCACCACAGTGGCAAGGTCCTGCTATTCTCTGGTGTTCTAGAGAGTGTTGTGTGCACTGGGCTACTCAGTGTTGGGAGGTATCTGAAATATGAATGTGCCACCATCCTGTTTGGTCCTGCGACAGGGATTTGATGACGTGCAGCACCTTTGAGTGCTGTGTCCTATCCTGGCACCACTGGTAACATGTGTGTTGTTCTTATGTCAGTTGTTATCTCAAAGTGTTGACATCATATATTAAATAACACTTAAGCAGGCCTCTTTCTTTCCATTAAAAGATGAATTCCTGACACAATTGAAGTCAATGGGGCTTTTGTCACTGACTTCAATAGGTCTTGGCTTCCACCTCGTGACTCCATGGGAGGAAGAATAAATTGCTGCTGAAAATGGAACTGTCTCTGACATCCAGTGGGAAAGGATAATTAGCAGTCAGTCATGGAGCTGCCATCGTGGTTGTCTGATGAATAATAAAGCTGAGTACAAGTGATATGTTGTCTTCCAAGTGGGTAAAGTGATTTTTAGCAGATTAGCATGGGCGTAGGCAGCCAAGAAATGTGGTATGAAAACCAAGTGTGAGATGAGTTCTAGACAGTAGACATCAACTTCTCTGTCTGTCTGGCCTCCAAAACATACTGTGTAGATCTAAACCAGGAATGTGCTGGGCATCAAGAAGACAAACTCTTGTCTTACTAGGCTTTTTTTTTTTTTTCTTTTTGATTGAATTGGGTTCTTAAAAGAGCGTGAAAGAGATTTTGGTGAAACCTCTTCTCCCTTTTTGCTTCTCGTCAAAAATACCTCGGGGGCTGGATAGGGCATGGTTGGAGCTCTGTTGTAAGGGTGATGGTATGAGGGTGAAGGACTATGTGAAGATTCCATGTGTTGGTGAGAGCCTGGCTTGAAAGCCCTGATTTCCAACAAAACGATGGTTGGACCAGCGGGCGCTTCCAGGATGAAGCATGAAGAGAGATGCTGGGTTTGGGCATCTTTGCCCGTTGAGCAAAGTGAACGACACTTAAAGCAGAAGAAAGCAAGCCCAATGTAGTTTTAATCATTAGTTTCAGTTTGTAGTTGGTCTTAACGCTGCGTGCAGCTTTGTGGGAGCATAAAGACGGCGCTGTAAAGCCGGGGCTTTTAACTGGGCCTGTTTATGCATTGTGACTGGTGAAGCTATTGACTTCATCCTCTTTCATGTTCGTTATGTTCCCTTCTGTTTTGATGTTATCATGCAGTCATCTTAGCTACGTATTAAACAAGAGACTGCTTCAATATAAAATGATCAAAGGGCTAAGGGAACACAGGACCGTAAAGAGTATATGGAGAGCTCTGGGAGAATGGGAAGTTGAATTTAAAGGCTTTTTCAAGCTGCTTAATTCCTGCTTAGATTTCTGGTGCCACCAATAGGCAACAGTCCCTTTCTTTATATCTTTTACTAAGGATTGACTGGCAGAATCGCTGTTTTACATGGGGTTTAGGGAGTAAAAGGCCACCCTGAAGGTCAAGCCCTAGGAGATTTCCTCTAAGAGCTCATTGATTCTCCGAGATTTTTGACTTGAAAAAAGACCACTCCTTCCTAGATCTGCAGCTCGGACAGAAGCGCCTTAGTATGTGCCAGCGCAAAAGGCAGGAGCAAAAGTGTTAAGTGCAGGAAGATGCTGTGGGGCAGACAGACAATGATTGCAGTCTCTTGCTTGGACTATTCAGACTGGTGACATTATTAGCTACCGGTCCATGGAAAAAAAAGAAAGTAGTTTATCAGTTTCAGAAATGGATTATATTAACAGTGCAACTGGGCAGAATAAAGATTTATGGTCACATCCTTGGCTTGAGTAAACAGGCAGAGGACCTCAGCTTGTACTGGGGATGGAAGGGCCTGCTGCAGCTGGGGAGCTGGGCTGGGTCTGGTTTTCTTCACATCTCTAAATGTGGTTGCTGAGAATGCAAATGTATGTAACTGTATTTTGCAGAAAAAATTAAGATGAGCAATTTTTTTATTTTTTTTTTTACCTCTTTAACCTCATTATAATATTGGCTTTGTCAGTTGCCCAGTGCTGGTAGTGATTAGCAAAATGAAGCTGAAAGCCTCCCCCATAAGCAAAGTCTGTATTTGTGCTATTACCTACTCCTGTGATATTTCAATCTGATTCATTAGAAAAATTAGCATTTTTATGGACTAATTAGGGGAAAATGTTGATTGTACTCTTTCTGGTATGGAGATTTTCACAGCTTAGTAAAGGCAAATAGGAGTGAAACATGTTTGTGGTTTGGTTTTTTTTCCTCAAAAAAAGAAGAAAAGCAAAAGGATTACTCAAATGAACTCAAAGGATTGGGGAGATTTTAACTTCTTTTTTTTTTTTTAAAACAAAAAGCAATTAAGAGGAGATTAGATTACTACTGGCAGTTTGTACAGTTTTTTGAATTCAAAATTCCAGATCTCTCTCAGCTATTTTGGTTCTTCAGGCATAAAAATATTTTTAAAGCTGTCAGTCAGTCCCCATATTTTTTGTGATGGCTGCAAAATGAACAATAATGAGAGGGAATAGTAATGAGTGCATTAGTCAGTAGCTATAAATACCAATTGATTTTCATTATAAGTTCATATATTCCATACATTTTAGGTTTCCTTTTCTTTTTTAAAACTAAGCTCAGGTTTTGTCAGACGGTTCATTCAAACTTTTCTTAGTTTTTCCTCACGTTATGCCAAGGAAGCTCTTGCTTTTGAAGTTTAATTCTAAATATGCATGTGTGTCACTTATTCCTGCTCACATCCTCCGTTTGCCAGGAGGGTGAAAATGGGTGTCTGTGACTAAACATCTGAGGTCGTCTTTTTGCAAGGGAAGTGTTCTTTCTTCTTATAGGATGGAATACCATTATTTTAATCAATGCAGGCATCTCTTGTTTTGATCGTTACATTTTGATAATGATCTTGATTTACAGAGACACAGAGCAGTGAACCCCTCATTCCGGGCTGCTGTGGAGAAGGAAAAAAATCTCCATCTTCCACAGAGGGTAGAAGTTCAATTAGGCATTTTTGGTGCCATGGGAGGTTGATCGTGCTTTAATTGGCGCCATCTGACTGGCTTTTAGGCCATGATATTCCTCACCTGCAGTTGGATACTTCTCAAATATGTATGGAATTTTTTATTGCGTTTGAAAACGTTGCACAACGAATAATTATTTCCAAATGATCCTTTGCATGTGAATGCCCGATGATAAATACAAGTGAAGGAGAAACCATTAAAATTGCAGAATAATTTAAGTTGGAAGGGACCTTTGGAGGTCATCTGCTCCAACCTCCTGCTACATATAGGCGCGACTTTGAAGTTACATCAGGTTGCTCAGGGCTTTGTCCAGCTGAAAACAGTAATTAGCCTTCTTCAGACTGGAAACAGTTCCTCCAGCTTCTTCTCACAAGTTATGTGCTGCAGCCCCTCTGCTGAATTTTTGCCACTTTGTCAGTGCGTGTTTTTGTAACAGGGAAACCAAAACTGGACGCTCTGTTCCAGATGCAGTCTCGCAAGAGCTGAATAGAGAGTAATAATTGCTTTCCATGACCTGCTGGCTCCTCTCCTGCGAGGGCAGCCCACGGTTGGCGTTCATCGCTGTCACTGCCAACTCCTTTTCAACCCCTCAGGCTGTCTATCCCCAAACTACTTTTTGCACTGCAGATTTCCAGTTGCAGAGCTTCACGTTTGCTTCCGTTGAATGTTGTTGTGAGCTTACATTTGCTTCCAATAGGTTTAGTTTCAGGCATTGGGATGCACTGCCTGGGGAAGTGATGGAGTCATGGTCCCTGGAGGTGTTTAAGGAGAGGCTGGATGTGGCACTTAGTGCTCTGGTCTGGCCCATGTGGTGGTGTTGGGTCATAGGCTGGACTTGATGATCTCAGAGGTCTCTTCCAGCCTCAGCAACTCTGTGATTCTGTGATTCTTCTTCTGTCTGTTGAGATAGTGCTAAACAGCAGCCCCGCTCTCTGGACTGTCAGCTGCTCCTCACCTCTGGTGTCATCTGAGAACTTGCTGTGAGTGAATTCCCTCTTATCGTTGAAGTTGTTAATTAAGATATTAAGTGTTTAAGCAGGTTGCCTTCAGGAAGATTTGTTCCATGAGATGCAAAGAGCAGCCTCGGAATGATGTCCACCTGTTTCCTGCATATTCATAGGTGTGTGTAGGTCCAATTAGGTTAGGTGGTCCCTGACAAAATCTTGCTCTACTGTAGACAGGACTTCCCTGTCCCTGACAAAGATATTAAGAACATGGACCTGGGCAGAGTAGGCTTCAACAGTAAAGACTGAGGCAAAAATGCCATTAAATGCCTCATCCTTCCTCTGTACCCTTTGTCAGTAGTTCTGCTGACACATTCAGGAGTGACCCATATTTTCCTTGGTCTTTTGCTGCAGATGTACCTATAGGAGAGCCTTTCTTGTTGGCCATACCCTCTCTTGCCAGTTTTAACTCCACCCAGGCTTTGGCTTCCCTAATTTTGTCCCTGCAGACTGGGCAAGGTTTCTATCATCCTCCTGGGCAGCCTGTCCCAACTTTCACCTTCTGTTCACTTTTTTTTGGTGTGTTTGAGCTCAGTGAGGGATTCCATGTTCAGCCAATTCAGCCTTCTGCCACGTCTGCTCCACTTCCCAGTCATCGGTGTGGATTGTTCTCGTGCTTTGAGGAGGTTTTCCCCTGTGCCTTTCTGCCCCCCATGACATTACACCTGCTAGTTCCTTGAGAAAGCCAAACTGACCCCCAGAAGTTCAGCATTAATATTGCATTCGATGTGCTCATGAAATTTCAGTTGCTTGTGCACCAGGAGGTGCCATCTTAGCGAGTATCAGGGTGCTTAAAGTGTCCTGGGATGACCAGGGCCTTGGGTTGTGAATGCTGAATAAAGCCTTATCCGCTTCAGTTCTTGATCGGGTGGTAGCAAACACCCACAGCAGAGTCCTCCTCATTGGACCCTCTGATTCTGACTCAACTCTCCCATCACCTGTTTCACTGCCCAGCTCCATGCATCAGTCTTGGGAAGTAATGCTGACTCATTAGTCTCTTCTGAGGAAAATTCTATTTTCTGAGCCTATGTTTTAAGAGCTTTTAGTCTTATACAGTGCCTTTTCCAGCCGAAACATATATTTTTCTGATAGAAAAAAAATAAATTTGAAACTCTATTGGACTCTAAACACCTGGGGTACTGTAATAACTTCAGAATATGCTTAATACTCTTTCTCCATGGAGGATTGTTGGCATAAGGTCTTTATGTATATCTGAACAGAAGGAGTTAATAGCATGCTTCAAGTCTGAAGTGCCAATGGAAGGCACTCCTTGAATAGATGTTGTTTTTCAGTTGTGCTTTCCTCATTGTGCTTTCAGTAGTTCCAAAGTTGCGATACCGAAATCGCCCGTCCTGACCTCAGTTGTCTTCTCTGTTGATAAGATGCCCTGTGCTGTGACTTGGGCCGTTAGCCTGGGACTCGGAAGTGTTATTTCTGGCTCTGTAATTATCCTCCTGCTGCAATTTCCCGGTCGGAGTTGGGGATAACAAAGCTCTCCTTCTTTGCAGAACGCTTTGAGATTTGATGATGAAAAGTGCAATATAAGGCTTCAATATTGTTACGTGAACAAATGTCACTTTGTTTGCGTGGCTTGACCATTTTAGGAGCAAGTGGAGAGCTGATGACCAAATCGAGATTAGAGTTGAGCAAATAAGTTATAATGAACAACTGCAGTCTATTGACTTCATTTTTTCTTTCTCGTGGAAAGTGATTAACTTTTCTAAATCAGTCTCTAGAGAAATATTTTGTCTGTAAATCATTTGCCAGTTTTGTTTAAAAATCTTTTTTAAGTTTGCTCATTTCATGGTTTTGCTTATTATTTTAGATGCCAAATAAGTTACTTATTAGTTTGTATGATCATTAGCAATCTGAACATTAGAAGGTTAAGTTCTCAGTTTTGATGTTCGGCATTTTTCAAATGCATTTAAAAGCATTTCCAGGAAGAAACCCCCTGGAAGTTACAATCTTTACAACAGGGAAGAAGTATTCCTTCATCAACACTACATTCTAATTCTGTTGTGAACAGGGCAGCAGCAAAATGGATTATTTTAAAAATAGTTTCAAAAGCCTTTCTGCATTATTTGCACGTAGTGTCATGGGTTCGGTCCTTCTGATCTTGCTAGGTTCATGTATCATTGCAGTTTGCATATGATTGAGTTTTGTGTTGTAGAGTGGACAAAAGCACCCTCAGTTAAATTTGCACATTGCCTGCATAAAATTTTTAACTGAGAAGCATCAGGAAGTAGTTTGTCAGGTAGTACAAATAAAAATAATTTAAAAAAAATACTATAATTTATTCTCTGGAAAACACAGAACTGTTTTTCTGGTCGAATTCTTTCCTGAAAACCCAATATTGCGATAGGATTTCATGGATCTTATGAAAAATGAAGAGTATTTTTTTAGCTGCCGTGCAGATACTTGTGATGCTGTTTTTTCCTGTTCAAGAGAGATCCTTTTCTCAGCCCACGTGCCGTTCAGTTTGCACATACTCCATGTTGAAGAGCTCAGGGAGAAGTTGTAATGCGGAGTCATGTTATGCGTTGGAAGGTTATTAGAATCAAGCGAAAGTGCGCTCTATACCTTGGGGACCTTAAATGCAAAATGATTCTAACTAATAAGTGGATACTAAATGTGCCAAATTTTACCCCAAGGTACGCGCAGGCTCCGGTGGAGGTGTCGGTTTTGCTTGCTGACTTTTATTGACGATGAGGATTTATTGACCCGGGGGGGAGATACTGACAGAGGCGATTCTCTCCCTGTCACAGTTTCCCTTAAGGGCCAGTAACACCTGGTGTTTGCTGTAAATTGAAACTCTTTATGTATGTGTGTCTCGTGGCACGAGGTTTAACCACTGGATGTCTACCATGATGGTGGAACAGTGCTGTAGGTAAGACCTGAGTGGTTTTGCACAGACCTTGATATTTTCTTTAGGGAAAAATATCCAAAATGTGCCTGGCTAGCGAGAGAGAGAGTGCACGTGTACAGGTTAACTTTCGTATCACTGTTAGAACCAAGAGGATTTTCTTCTGGAAACTTTTCTAACAAGTTTTAATGCCCTATGTCCGTATTGCTAAGTTCACTGCAGACCTGAATTCTTTACTGGCAAAGCACTACAGTATTTCTCAGTAATTGGGCAGCAGAATCTGTCCCACTATGCTTCACTTAAAACAACTTGTTCATGGCTGCCTTCTTTGATTGGTACAGTAGATCACAGAAATTCTTGGCTGACATCATGTGATGTTGTGACAGCTGTGATTAGTAGTTCAAGTCTCACTTCGTATTCTGATAGCCCTTCAGTAATAAACAAACAGGTATTTAAGCAACTTGCGGCATTGTACTTGCAGTTATTGTGAGCCACCTCCTTCTAAATGTTAGACTGACCTGAAGCATGTTTTTAATTAATGTTTTTTTTTCTGTCAGGAAATATTGGCAAAGCATGTCTACTAAACTGGATGTCTTAATTGTATTCCTGTAAAATTACTACTTTCCTGCTGTTGCTAAATATAACATAATCATATTATTTATGATGTAGGAAAACTGTTGTGCTGACTTTTCTCAGCAGCACTGAATCTTTGTTGTATTCATAATGTGGGTAAAAATGTTTGTTTCTTGAATAATTGAGGGCTCCTATTCTTTCCTGCTCTTTGTTTTCCTCAACCCACATTAATTTTATGTACTTGGTATTATTCTGAAGATGCTATCACAAATACTCCCTTTAGCACGTTTGCACTTAAGTCGAATCCATAAGCTGTAAGGACAGCAGAGTCACAATGATGATGAAGGGAAATGGAACCTCTCCCTGATGAGGAGAGGCTGAAGGAGCTGGGTCTCTTCAGCTTGGAGAAGAGGAGGCTGAGGGGTGACATCATTAAATATAAATAAGGAAAGGGGGAGTGTCAGCAGGACGGAGCCAGGCTCTTCTCAGCGGCGTTCAATGACAGGACAAGGGGCAATGGGTTCAACATAGGAGGTTCCACAAAAATATTAGAAAAAACTTTTTCACTGTGAGGGTGACAGAGCCCTGGCACAGGCTGCCCAGGGAGGTTGTGGAGTCTCCTTCTCTGGAGACATTCAGAACCCATCTAGATGTGTACCTGTGTGACCTACTGTAGGTGATCCTGCTCTGGCAGGGGGCTGAACTAGATGGTCTTTCAAAGTCCCTTCCAGCCCCTGACATTCTGTGATTCTGTGATTGACCCTCACAGTTTGCCCTTCGAGGCAGAGTCAGCTCTTGGCAGACGTGATGTAAGGAGCACGGTGCTGCGGGAGCGGGTTGGCTTTGAGAGGGCTTTGCCTTGGTCTCATCCTGCTTTGTCAAGTCCTCTTGGCCAAACCTTGGCTTTGTCAAGTCCTCTTGGCCAAACCTGTAATAATTTTCCATAGCTATGTGAGGTTCTACAGCAGGCACGATTTGAGTAACGCTTAAACATTTAGTTTCTCATTTCCGGGAACGTTACCTGAGCCTGACTTGGAGGCTTGAACTTCGTTGGTTCGTGTTTCTTTTAGAGCGAAATGGATGGGTGGAACGTGAAGGTCACATTGCAGCAGGGACCACTCGTCCCTGCTCCAGTCTGTTCATCCTTTGCAGCCTGTGGCCTGGGAAGCTGTCTGTGCCATCTGTGGCCTGGCCAGGGGCAGTGGGTGATGCCAGCCCAAATCCTGGCGGCACCATTTGCTCCTGGTTCTGCTCAGAGACCGAGCAGCCCCCGGGCAGCTCGACACAGGGATCAGAGATGTGTTAAAGCCATCTCTGTGCCTCGCCGCTTCTCCCCACGCGTAACTCAGCTGAAGTACGGTGTCAAATTCCGTGAGTGACTAGCGGAGTGAATAAAAGTGTGAACTGCGTTCCCTCGCTTAGAAATCTGTCAGCTCCCTCTGACCTCTTGGAAAATTGAAAGACCAAAGTGACTGTACTGGCAGAACATCGTGATAATAAAAATCCACTGAGAAGCAGAAAGCAGCACTGGGAATCCAGACGCTTTTCCCATACCCACAGAGGGAAAAGATTATATTTTTTTATTTCTCATCTTTAAAAATCCCAGCAGATTTACAAGACCACTTTAATGCAGGCCACAAAGTCTCTAGGAAAGCCGTCATAAATCCCAATTTGTAAAGTCACAGATTTTCCCCTTGTTGTACACAAGGAAACCCGACAGCACGTTAAGTTTTCAGTGTAAGCTGCGAGACAGCTTTTCTCATTGAGACATATGTTGTTTCAGCAATTCTTTTTTTTCCAGTGTAGTGTTAGATGCAATCTTTCTAGACCTTTTTTTGCAGGTGCAAATTTTCTGCAGCCCAGCAATGGCCACCTGGATACTTCTGTGTGCAGCAGTAATGATGGCTCAGAGACTCTCATGGCTGGTGTTTAAGCTGAAGTAGGTTGGTTCAGACAGAGCCGTTTACCTGAGCAAAAAAATCAAGTGCTGCCTGTCGTGTAGCTGTTATGCAGGAGGAATAAGCGTGCTTTCCTACAGACAGCATCACCCCAGGTGGGAACACCTGGGGTGTAGACCTCTGAGTCACAGTTCTTCCTTCATGGTACAGAGGAGCCTTGGGCAAAATGATGGGCAGCCTTCACCAGGTGATGCATTCTGCCAGGAGCTTTTAGATCACCTTCCCCAGGATCACTGCGTGGATTATTGGATTGGAGGTGGAGGAGGAGTTCCAC
>NW_009708722.1:0-35429 GCF_000703405.1 Apaloderma vittatum | reverse complement strand
CAGCAGGACAGTCCTGGTAGCTCCCTGATAAAAGCCTGAAGCGATCCCCCATAGCACACCTCAGCACGGAAGTCAACTCTGCTCCTACTTTGCCTTTTCAATATTAGATGTTTTTAGGGGTTTTGGGGAGTAGTGAATTCTTGCTGTCTGTTTATACAATGCCTGAAACAACAGGAACTACTATAAATGGGCTGGCTTCAGTACACTCAGTAAAACCACTCAGTGATACAGACTAGGTTACTAATACTGTATCATTTGTCCCCAAATTTTTCCATATTTTTCAGTGGACCCTTTCTTAGTATAAATCCTTTCCTTTAATCTGTGAGCCCTGTTTACCTTTCCTCTCTCCATACAGTACACTGACAACCAGTCCTACAGACCTTCTTTACACAAAATTCTATTAAGATTCCCTTTCAGCAAAAGTGAGTAGCCCTTCAAAAATCCTTTATTGAGTCTGTTCTTTCCTGCTATGGTTAGCCTCTGCTTTTTTTCTTTTTCTTTTTTTTTTTTTTCTGGATAGCTGTAATTTAAAGCTTACTAGATCGATAAGGCCGAGATGCACAGCATAAATGGGAGAAGCAGACAAACAGCTGGTAAAGATAGGAGACAGCTGATTAAACAGAATTCAGCTATAAATCATTTAAGTTACTATTCTCTACTGTGATTTTTGAGCTGGATTAAAAAATAGGGGGAGGGGGACGTACAAATCATAATTCCCTCCTCCTTCAGAATCTCCGATTAAAATAATGTTGAATTTCCTCTTTGTCATGTCTCTAAATAACAAGTGGATTTTTTTATATTTTTATTTAGAGTAGATGTTCTAATCAATTACAAGTTAACTGGCTTAGTATAGAGGTAGCTGGGGGAAATGCAATGGCAGAAGCCTGGACCTGATGCAATAGCAGCACCTCTGGTCCTGAACTCTCAAAATTCAGTCCTGTGGTAAACTGAAATCCTGAAAACAGCCACTGTTACACACCGATTCACAGCACAGGGGTTTTCTAACTCCACTTTGCAAGCCCTGGCGATGGTGTGTGGGACTGGCTTTGGGTTTGCTGCACTTTCTAGCTGAGGCATGTCTTGCAGTCCTTGGGCCAGGCTGCCGCAGCTTTGTTGGGCTGTACCCAGCTGGCACAAGCTGTAGATCAGGCAGTTTGCGTTTGGCATTGCAAATTGTGGTTCCATTACTTTGCGAAGGTAAGGACGCTGTAGAAGGCTGAGTGTGTTGCCAGCAGGAAAGTAAACATTTGTAAGCTAAAGCCTTGATAGAAGTCAGGAAGGATTAAGGTGCCGATGAAAGCAGATTGAGGTCCCTCAGTCACTGCAGAGCCTTAAAAAACGTTTTCTGTTTGCATCAGAAAAGGCTAATTTATTGTCAAAGGGGTTGAACTTTAAAATGCATGTGAATTGTGTTTCACTGAAATTGCTTACTTCTGATGGATAAATGTTCTGTGTGTGCCCATCACCACAGAAACCGTGTGAAAGACTAGAGATGTGTGTGGCAATGCGCTTGTACATCTTATGCATGTACGTCTATGGATGCTGAATTTGGCTATATATACAGCAAAACAGCAGAGAGACATTTCGATATGAATTTGAAATGCTGTGCGAAAGGAGGAGCGTGTGCGCGTGTGCGCTTCGAAAGAAGGATTGGGTCTGTCCATGGGGAAATAAGTCTGTCTGCAACTGGTGAAATGAGACCAGATAAAGAGATTATCAAGTAGTGACAAGAAAGAAAATAGGTTAGCCGAATTTCTCTTTATCACTTCTTTTCTCTTAAGACATCTCCCTGAATATCTTGTCATTCATACAGAGAGTCTGGAAAGAAAATTACTTTTAAAGGTGACCCACAAAAGGAAAAAAGCTTGTGTGCTTCTCTTGCTCCCCAGGGGCATAGGAGTATGGCTGGGGATTTACACTGTGTGGGTGCTCTCTTTTGGGAGTTCAAGAAAAGTGGTGCTAGAGTTCCAAAGCCTTGCCGTTGCCTTTGCTGTTCCCAGCACGTAGCAGATTATCTCATGGGTGCTGAGCAGGGGCTGAAGCCTGTGAAGTGATGTGGCTCAGCCAGGAGTGAGTATTGAGGGCTCCATCAATAGCAGAAGGTGTCCACGTATAGGAGAGGTCCATATAGAAATGCAGCTCTTTTTTGGTGTGTTTAAAATGGAAGGAAGGTTATAGAAAAAGAAACAGTTTAAGGGATTTGTTTTTTCTCCAATACACTTTTCTTTCATGGGCCTTTTGAATGATTTTTTTTTTTTTAATTTTAAATGGAAATGTTGAAAAGCATTTTGAAGTCCTATTTCACATTAGTGGGCTGTAGGAGAGCAATGCTGTAAGTGGTGATTGGTAAGATTTATTGGGGCTGGTTTTGTGTTATCTAGTGATTCCAAAGAAAGCTGAATCTTATCTGTTTGCTACTATATAAACACTTAGCAGGCTTTAGAAAGCTTGTAATCTAAGTAGACAAGAAAGGCAAAGGTAGGGGAAATAGAGGTGCAGAGAAGTGACTCGTTCCAAGGTCACAATCCCGATTTAGAATAACAATCAGATCTTCTCACTTTGGCCCATTTTTCTATTCCATGGGGTATGTTGCTTCCATTATTCAAATATAGAAAAACCTGCCCTTTTCCAGTGAGATGGAGGGCAAAGAGAACAGGATCAGGCATAAACTCAGTAATACAGAGAAAAAGAACAAAAAGAAAAAGGAACTCTAATGTTAAAGATACTATTTTTAGATACATTCAACATACCTGTTCGGTCCCCGTGTGTTGCCTGGTCTAGTTGAGAGGCGTCCCTGCCTGTGACAGGGAAGTTGGATTAAAGGATCTCTAAGGTCCCTTCCAGCCTAGGCCAGTCTATGGTTCTATGATAGGACATACCATTACTCAAATCACATATTTGTCTTTCTCTCTAGATGCAGTAACGTGGCGAGAACGATTCAGATGTAAAACTGTGAATTGACCATGCGTTGATGAAGAAACAGCTGCATGTACTGGTTAGAAATGCATTTCTTAATTAAAATATTTCTGTTTGGGATGTAAATTTTATTTACCTTTAATTCTGAATCATAGCTGTTAAAGTCATCATAACTATTTTAAACCCATTTGATACCGTTTCTGTCCTTATTATGCTTTCTATAAAAGCCTAAACACATGTGTGTATATTTATTTGTGCATGTATGTATGTTCTGGAATAATTCCCTGTGATTTTAATTACTTGAAGTATGCAGACATGCTTTCAGAGTCTGAAAGCTCTCTAATGTCAGATGGAACTTGTTTGTCGTCTCTTTTTACCAGCTAAACAAACAGTTGTTCGTTATTTTATGTGTAGCTGAGCCTTGAGCTAGGCTTTATCCAGTTGGAGTGTCTAATTGGTAAGGAGCTTGTGATTTTGCATTTAAAAAAAAAACAAAACAAAACTGGAGAAAAAACCTAAACTAGGTCTGATCTGTAGGAATAGGTGCTGTAATTATTCTGTTTTGACTATATAGTGAAAAACCATTTTGGAGCCATGGAGTTGTTTGTGTCCTGAGCTTCTCGGGGTAGGTTGTTGCAGTGCCTGCGGACCCTTCCTGTAGTGAGCTTTGCTTGAAGGAAAGACTCTCCCTGGCAAGGGATTTCTATCTTTTTTCTTTTTTTTTTTTTTTATTTAAATCCTATTCATAAAAAGACCCTCGTGTAATTTTGTGTTCTGTTTCTTGTTTGTGGCTGATGAAAAGGGAGTCTGTGCTACCAATATGTGGAGTTTAAATATGCATTTCCAATTAACTTTTATTAATAGGAGCTCTAAGGCTAAAGCTTTGTGTATAATGGGAATTATTTACACCATAACTTTCTTTTGAGATACCATTTATTGGGATTTTCTGTATTCTGCTCACTGGCCTTGACTACTGCAGAGAGCAGGGCTGAGAACATTGGTCTTATGTGTCTGCTACTGAATTTCATTTAGTGTGTTTTTGTGAATTTGTAAAATTCACAATGACAGTGATAAAATGTATTCTGTCTGAATATTGCTTTAACTGCTTTTTAGTCAGTATTTTTAATGCTTTTAATATACCCACTGATAAATTTATTTTTTCCTTACAGCCAATGATTGTAGGAAATAATTTACTGATTTCTGATAAACTCTGACTAATAAGGCGGGGGGATTCAGAGGCTGTGTGAATCTGGATGTCCATAAAATCTGGTTATATTTTGACTCATCTCTTTGTAGGACCAGCTCTGGACTGAAAAGCTCCCTTTCTTGTCAGTCTGGAAGTTAGCTTATAAACTTGCCCTCTTTCAGGACCAGCCATCTGGAAAGGTCACCATGTGAAGGCTGGCTATTTTTTAGGTATGCATGAGCAAAGGGAATAAAGATTTGCTCTGTTTTTCTTGTGGAACAATCTGTCTTGGGTCTTTTTACACATCTCAGAAAAATGCAAACACTCTTTTTTTTTTTCTTTTTTTTCCCCACCCTAGAACTGTCTGTATTTTCCGTGAGAGTGTCCCATGGGCTGAGCTATTCCATTTCAAGGGAGAAATACTGGAAATGTAGGCATAACATTCCGAGTGTAGACTTGAGCAGATGTCTATGTAGAATTGCAGAATTGTTTAGCTTGGAAAAGACCCTTAAGATTGTCGAGTCCAACCACAAACCCAATGCAGCCAAGCCCACCGCTAAACCGTGTCGTTAAGCGCCACATCTACGCGTCTTTTAAATACCCTGACATTCTCCTTTAGCAAGAAAGGTCACAAAGCGATGCAGCTTTCGAACCAGCTGGATGCTTGGCTCTCAGTGCGTCAGCAATGTGTGTGTTTGGGAAATGTGCTATTTTTTTCCCTTTGGATCACCACTTTATGTACACCCACTTTTCTCATTAATTATGCCGTTTCCTCTCCCGACTGAACCAGTTTCTCGTTGCAGGGATCAGCCTCACGACCTCTTTGCCCTGCGTGACCAGGGAATGAACCCAAAGCCATTCAGATCGGGCTTCAGACTTCAGTTAATGTGTGCTCTAGTGTCTGCCCGACAAATAATTGCATTTACACAGGGTCTTCTTACTTAAATGCATTTCCCCTCCTTGTCAGACAGAGGAATGGTAAATAAGATTTCATGGTGTTCAACTGTGTGATAAAGTTCCTATATTTAGAGATCATGAGTCTATTATCTCTTAAAAAAAAAAAGTGTGAAAGTTAGTGCTCATTTGTTTTCATTTAAAATTCAGGGCATGATATGAGGAAGAGTATTTTTAAGGAGTGTACACCGCCATCTCGTTTTCTACTTTCTTAAAAACCAGCTAACTGGTTAAGGAAGCTCCCATTCTGAGGAGAAGAAAAGGCTCATTAAAAACATTATCTGATATAGAACAAATTGAGCTTCAGTGCCCTGCATAAAGATTATAGTAACTGTAATAATAGATGAATTAATAATGCATTAAAGAAGAATTCCTGCCGTCAGATTGTCACATGCTTATCCTCGAAAATTGACTTCACTGAGGTGTGTCACATGAGCTAATAACCCCAACTGATGGATTTGGGGTTTTTCCACATGCTAAAATCCACTTGGATCCAGTTTTCTGTGTTTTTGATAGTCTTCGGGGAAGACATGGAGTAAGTAGGGCCATTTGGTGTTGCGAGGCAGGGAGCAGCTCCTTGCTGAAACCATGTGGAATGAGGGGGCTGTTCCCACGCTCCGGGAGAAGATTTGGGTCTGGCATCATCCCGTCTGCTCCTGCGAGGGCTGAACCGGAGGAACAGGTGTGTTCCACAGGTGAAATGTGCGGGGAAAAAAAAAAAAGAAAGTAGCGTTGTATCTGAAAATGCTGCCCAGTTGGGGTTTACAAATATCTTGAGATTATGAACGTTTAGGAATAAATGGTTGAGTTCAGCAAGGAAATGCAGACATCAACGTAGTTTTAGTAGTAGAAGCATAGGTGCTGAGGCAAGTCTCCAGTAGACACAGCAGCAAAGTGAGAATTTGAGGATTTCTCCTGTCTCTCCTGGATAAGGGCTGGGTTTATAACAGTTATTAGGCACTTGTGCTACCCTGGGGAAAAAATTGCATTGAGGGAATTGATTATCCAGACATAAACCCATGCTGGTTGTAAACTGCATCTTCAGACACCTTTAAAATGAATTCATTAGTCACTTCTGAAAACCAGAATGGCTCTCCTATACCCAGCTGGTAGTGAAGATGGAGCTTACACGAGTTGTAAGGTGGTTAGATTTTAGAATTTTAAAATAATCAAGATGCAAAAGGACCTGGGGATGTTGCCTGGATGCTTTGGTTCAGAAAGGAATCTCTGCATTCCAGATAGAGACTATGGGGAACACTTGTCCTTTTACGATACATCAAACTGATGCTTCTGTGTGTTCCCTTTTTTATGCGCAAACAGGTATTTGTAGGTGTTAGTTTGCATGTACAAACACTGAGCTTTGCATATGAAAGCAAAATTCCTTCTGGGATGCTCTTCTTTTAATTATTTTTTTTTTTTTTGGAGGAACATGAGACCTCATCCTTCTTTAAAAAATAAGAATCTCATTCAGCATAAAAAGGCAAGCAGAAGGACAACATCAATGGGTCTCTTATCAGTGCTTTGCATCATTTTAATGCTATAGCCAGCAGTAATTTTTGCAGGCATTATGCTGGAACAAAGGAAACGATGCCGGGGGTTTATTTGAGAAGATTTGGAGTTCGCTTGTCAAGTCATGCAATATGTGGTTTGCTTTATTTGCTGGCTGATGGGAGCCCAGCTGAAAAATTGCCCCAGTTTGCTCTGGGATTCTCCTCTTTCCCAGTGCAGTGGTTTACTTTGGTACCTTATGTGATATATACCAGAAAAATAGTAAGATATCAAATAAAGGTAAGGCATTAACATGCCAAACTGCTATGGCTCAGATGAACGACCAGAGCATTGCCTCTGCATCACGTGAAGCTGTACCTCGGGGAGCTGAAAGCCCAATTCTGTTTCTCTACCCTCCAAGCAATAAAAGACACAGCAGCGCCGTGGATGTTGAATTTTGGAACAGAATAAACAGGAACCTGCTCAGAAGCTGCTGAAGTAGCCATAGCCTGGGGCTGGCAGCGTGTAACGAGGGAAATAGCGCTTTACCTGCCGAATTGGATCTGCTCCTCCATGCTCTCTCTGATTTCTGTATCAACTGCTAATACAATCAATACAGAGAAAGGGCTAAACGCTGAGGCTATTCTTAAATTTTTAGTAATGAGACTAGGTTCATTAGAGCTCTTGTCAAATGGCTTTCAGTTACTATCAGCCTGACTTGTAGTTGAATTGATGACCTTGAGATGAAAGCTCTTTATCCTATTACCCATCTCCTGAGCCATCAAGTCTTTAATATGCCATGTAAAATTGTTTTTCAGATGGTATTGCTTTTATATGATACTGTCATTTGTTATTAACAATGCCTGATTTTGAGTGCTACTAACTATAATTGCGCATAATACTACTTCTGTTATTCCTATTACTTCAAATATATCTACTATGTTACTATATAGTTGTAGACACAAAGCAAATAGATTGGTAATGGACTATCATCCATGTTTATATAAATGAGTTAATAAAATCACAGGAAAAATACTAAGTTGAAAGGAATTCAGCATCAGCAAAGCTTGTCTATTCCTTCAGTAAACTGAAATATAAAATTCTGGTTTGATGCTGCAATAAGTTTTCCTTAAGAAAAACAGATAAGAATATGCAATACAAACCATCACAATGAAGGAAATATATTACATGGCACCCTTTTCCTCCAGAATGGATTTTCCTTAGACATAATATAGAGTAGACCATGTTAAGCAACCAAAGTATACATGAGTGTTAAACGGAAGGGTAACGAGGTAGCTCTATTTTTTTAATTTTAGTTTTATGTATATTTCTTAGGAAAAGATAAACCTGGCAGCACTGGCATAAAGAGGTGCCTTTGTGGGCAGATGTGCAAACTCTCAGATAGGGATAGCTCATTGTACATATTTCATCTGACTTATGAGTGTGCAGTATGAATTTTAGAAGAAAGATGGTGTGAAGCTGGTGCCGTGCTGGGCAGGAACAGTCAGTTGTGCCAGATTAAATGATTAGGTTACCCTTATTTTGTTCCAGAGGAGACAACGTTTCTGTAAGATGTTCTTTCTTGGGTTTTGACACCAGAAGTGTTTGAATACAATTCTGGCATAAGGGCTCATCGAGTTCAGCCCACTGGACCGCACTACCAAGCTGCCTCCAGGAGAGGTCTTGGTGTCAAGGTCTTTTTAGAACCTTTCAAGTGATGTGTCCCAGCAGCCTTCTTGAAGACAACATTTAAAATGCTTAACTATCTGTGTAGCTCAGAAAGCATTTTATAATATCTCTCCTTAGTTTTCCTTTCTGTGAGTTAAGCCATTCACTATTCATGCTCGTGAAGTGAAACTCGTTGTAGTTTTCTTAATTAAAACCTGCTATGTGTCGGAATATTGCTGCTATTCTCTTTATAGAGTGAACAAATATCCTTCTTTCTAGGTCATATTTTCTAAATCTCTTCTGAATAATTACCTCCTGTGTCCTGTGGTTAACATCTGTTAATATTTCCCAAAACACCACTCGTCTCGCTGGCAGCAGACTCGCGTTGCTGACTCATGTTGAGGTTTTATCCTTGCTAACCTCTCTGTTCTCTCTCTGTTGCTGCCTGCCCGATAAAGCAGTTTGAAATTTTGTGGTTATTTCCAAAACAGATAGGACTTCGCATGTCTTTTTATGAAACTATCTCCATGATTTCATATGGGTGTTTTTTCCAACGCAATGAGACAGTTTGTCATGCTGGTGCTACTCTGCAGGATGCTTGCAGATCCTCCACGCTTCATGTGACCTAGGTCACTCCTGAAATTATGGGACCAAGTGGAAATACCTGTGGAGATACACTGGTGTGTTCCGTCCATTTGGAAGTGGACACTGGAAAATTGTTCTTTGAGTGTTTTTGTTGTTAGTCTAAAATAAGAAGTTGGTAGATCTACCTTAGTGCGATAAAGGAGTGTGTTTGTTTATTTAGAATGTATCACACCTAATTCCTTCTTAGAGTAGGGTGGTTAACATGATGAAAAAAAAAAAGAAAATATTAAGTTGACATGATTAGTTCTTCACAAATGCGTGTTGGCAGTTTCTTTTCACTTTATATTCCTCTGGGTGCTTATAATTTCATTGTTTAATTGTTTGTGCCTGGATCTTTTGGTTTCCTGAATCTAGACTGTGTAGTTTGCCTTTTTCCCGGTTCTAAAAGCAGCTGGTATATTTGAGCATCTTTTACCCCCTGGAACTGCAGCCATTCCCTAAGAGTCCTAAAAAGTAATTTCTAATAGTTTAAAGAGAATGTCAGCTGATATCTGAAGTATTTAAAAATAAATGTAATCTGTAATGACTTATTCAACTGTATCTTACCCATGCAGTCTTAAACTCTCTGCTCACCTTGTGTTCCAAGCTCCTGGTTTAAATGAATTAAATTGAGAGTCTGGTCACTGCAAAACATATATTTGTGAAGGCATAAAGAAAAAAAAGGCATTGAATATATTAGCCTTTTATATGTGGAGCGTGATTTTTTTTTTATTAATTAATGGACCAGTGTTTCCCTTTATATTTTAAATCACTTTTTGCTGACAAGGTAGGAAGAGGGATCTTGTCATCCAAAGGAAAAGGTTCTTCATTAAATGACCGTCATCTTTTCTTTTTTTTTTTTTTTTGATGAATTACAGTTAATTCAACTACTGAAGGGTTAGAAAAATTCATTAAGATTTATAAGTATTCCTTATTGCTTAATTAGTCTTCGTTAGTTGAGCTGGAAGTGGGGGTGGGGAGGATGTAGAAAAGGGAAATATAAAGGGCAGTTCCCACCGGAGAGGGAGGAAGACCAAAACTCGGACATGAATGAGTGGGGAGCCATCGAGCCCTGGCCGAGAGTGCAGGGGTGGCCACTGAGGTCCAGCTGCTGGCAACGAGCTGTTGGACGTGATGACCTTAAAAGGTCTTTTCCGACTGGAACAGTCCTACAGTTCTACGAAGTGATAAAAATTAGATTTGGGGCGACTTTGGAAAGGGGAAATTAGTACCAAAATGGGCTCGTATGGTTTGTTTTGTGAGGTTTGATTGGGGTTTTTTTATGTGTGGGGAAAAAGAACGCCTGCAATCTTGAGGCTTTACCACAATACTATATATAAAAATGGATGTGATAAATTAATGCATTGATTGCAATATTTATTCTAGATTTGGACAGTGTGCAGTGTAGCGCTGTCCTCTGATGTCCACAGTAATACAGAAAAGTAGAGAGGACTGGAATAAAAAATATATGGTAAAGATAGTAAATTAAAAGATATTATTAAAGAGAGTATTAAAAGGTATGGTAAGTGATGCATTATAAGATTCTATTGAAAAAATACAGCTTATTTTTTGTTATGTTTCAGTGGTTTATTCCCTTTACAAGTCCATGGACTTGAACATTAATGTATTTAATTTTGCTATGGGGAATTTTCACCTTATCTGCAATGCCACTGTCTAGTCAGGTATTTCTGAGGCAGATGTGATAACGTGATGCCTCCACTTCTGTACTTCGAAATAAAGAAAATTATTTTTAAAAAGTCCCAAATAAAATGCAACTCTCCATGAAATCAAAAGATAAATTAATTTTCTGAAAGTGACTGAGCTATTGAATTCCTTTTCTAAATTCATTCTTTGACAGACTAGCACAAGCAAATGCTAGAGAACGGGAAATGAGTAAAAGTGTAAGAATTAATAGCAAAAAGTAGATAGGCAAATATTACGTGTACAGATTTGCATCCTGTGGCATAAAGAGGATTAAGGAATTAATTTACCACTGGCATTTATTTTGAAAAAGTCCTGGGGCAAGTTCACATAAATAGCGCTCCTAATGTGTGAGGACCCATACGAAGTCAATGGAGCAAACCCAAAAGATCAGTTGAAGAGGAATAGGAAACAAAAATTTTAAAAAAAATCTATTTTTTTTTCTTATTGGGTAAAATGCAAAGTTAATAAAAACTATGAAGATGATCAGACTAGAAATTGGAATTACAGTTTTCTCTGCAGTTTGTAGTAACTAGGAAGGTTTTGAAATGAAAAGCGATTGCATAAAGTGATACAAATTATTAATATTGCCAACATTTTATCTTGAGGCAGCAGTAACTCAGTCTTTAAGCAGTGAGGGCTTGCTTTACATCCCGACAGTCTCAGAACTGATTCTGACACCCTGGATTAACCAAAGTGACATTTTATCCAGAAAAGAACAAGCAGGATGCACGACGTCTGCCCGATGAGGAGCTGGCCCTGGCTGTGGTGACATGCTAGGTCTTGTTAGTGTCAACCTTCTGCTTCCCTTTCCCCCTGTTCCCCCTTTCCCCTTCACAAAGGGCTGATGTCTCCCATGCGCCATAAGCGCTTGGGGTAGGCAGGGAGGATGTTCAAAGGAATTACTATTTCTCTGAAAGGGCTGCTGCCTGCTCCTCAGTCCTTTTCTCGGGTGTTATGGATGCGTGGGGTATGTGCCTTGAGTAAACTTCCAAAACTGTACCTCTGCTAACCAAATCCACCATATATTGGGAACTTAAGCCTTGAAAGGCGTTGCAGTTTCTAAAGGTTGATGTCTCGTTACAGAAGGACTTGCATGCCTGAGCCTGGCTTGACAGAAATGTGACAAATTACTCAGGGATTTTCTTTACCTGCTGCTATACTACTGACATACTTCCTCTAAACCTGTTCTGTCATGCTAGATCAAAAAATTTTGTGGTAGAAGTTATTGCTGTGTGGCTATAAGACAGATTGTTCTTCCACTGTACTGACAGCCCGTGCTTAGTAATCTGTTTCTTTGGCTGTGCCAGCTTCCCTGGCTGTGTAGAAGGAAGATTACCAAGCGGGCGGATATCTCTTGGAGATACCTTGCTTTGCAGATTTCCTCACTACTGCCTTTGGAAAAAAAAAAAAAAAAAAGTCATTTACTTTAAATACTTCCCTGCCAAGCCTTTGCATTTTATATCCTGCCCCAAAAAAATATCACTGGTGATGTCTGAATATGGCGAAAGAGGAACAAGTGGCCCAATGCATCTTTTTCCCTTTGGTATAGTTGCTGTTTTGTCCTTGCATAGAGGGCTAAGGGTAAGTACATTATACCAGCTCTTCAGCGCCTGAAATAATTTGGATGGAATTTATTATCATTAGCATGCAGAAAGGGCAAAGCCAGTTGCTGCATGAGTTCATTACAAGGGAATTATTTCCTTATATACATTTAGTAAGAGCCAGCTCTAAGTGATGTTGCCTCATTAAATTCAAGAACTTGGATACTGTTATCGCCCTTCCAGATTTAATAGGCATGCTTTTTCTGAAGCGTTGCTTTTCTATAATCTGAGGCATAGCATGCAGGTACCTAACAGATGCTCACTAGATTCTGCATGTGATGAGGGTTGGAGCTTTGATGAAGGTAGAAGAAGGGCTGTTGGGAAGGTGCAGGGATGCTACCGTGGCCGATTTTGCCTGTGCTGAGAGCTTGGAAGAGGCTGCTTCGAAATAAACATTTTTTTTTTGTTAGCGAGTTACGCGACGGTTTGCGTTGGCTGGAGGTCGCCGCGTGGTTTCTGTCGTCATACAAGGAGTTCTGTCTCCCAGCGAGGGGTGAGGAGGACACCCACTAATAAGGGACTCGGCGTTGTACCCTCCGTGTGCCACGTCGGGAGACAAAGGGGCACTGTCTGTGCTCATAATCCCTCGCTTGAAAATTAATGAACAAATGGCAGGCTACAGACGCGACGGCTATGAAACCTCTTAGATTGGGCAAGAAGCGCTTTCCCACCGAGTGCTTTCTGGTTAATGACTGAGTTTCAGTTTTGAGTCAGTCTTTGTTGCTGTGCTGTGGTTCTGGGCAAACTAGTTTTGGGGGAGGGATAGAACTTTGGAAGGCTGCTTCACGCCTACGTTAGCGAAATACTTGTATTTCTTAATTCTCTCGAAGGCAATATCGTGCAGATTAATGATGCAAAAAGGTCTTTTTGGCCATCTCTGGAGCTGCTGCGTCCCTACAGGGTGGTTGTTTTCATTAACCAGTTTACATTTCTGCAGTTTGGATTTATGTAAAAAGTTGCTGATGCCCATGCAGAATAACACAAATAACAAAATAACAGGGAAAGTAATTCTCTCCAGGTAATTAAAAATGGAGCCTTCCTTACAAAACAAGTTATTCTCTAACCTTGAACCTAAAAGCCTGACTTGGTTTCCTGATGACTTACATTCCCAATTGCTCTGTACAGGGCAGCACTCCTGCATATTCCGTCTTCCCCAACAGGCAGGAGATAACATAAGCTAGGAGTAACCCAGTATTATGTACAGGCTGATTGACTTGCCAGGATATATATTGAGATTTGCCAGTCAGCTGCTCTCAAACAGAATTTACAATGCCCTTTTCTCAGTGGAGGCACTAGTCTGAGTTTCTTTCCTTTGAAACTTCCCCATTCGTCGGCGACTGAGGGGTTTGGATAGATGGGAGAGGCTACATGAGTGCAAAAAGCCTCATTTCTTCAACAGGCTGTCCCCAGAATTCACTTTTTTATTTACCTTGCCAAGAAATGAAGTTCTCCTCATACCAATCTGTTTCAGCATTATAACCTTTATCCCCTGAATAAAGATGCACATTTTTTGCCAAAACCCTGCTCGTTACACAGGATTTTTATTTCCCTCTGAAGGGCTCACACTTGAGTTTTTATATGGAAGCGTGGAGGGTGAATTCCCAGAGTGGGAGAGAGGAGGGTGGGATTACACAGGTTCCCCCAGCACTCCTGGGATGCTCCTGTCCTGTCCTCTCCCCAGGGCTGATGGGTGAGGATGCAGTCAGTCCCCACTAAGCGGGGGGGATGCCGCTTCCGTGGGGGGAGCTGGAGGAAGAGAATTGGGGCTACTGGGAGTTGGAGGTTGCATAGCTGAGTATTTTTCAGTAAAGCTCCAAAAGGCAAGCCAGGCATCCATTGAGTATATGAGAACTTCACCCTGATGTTCCCAAGATGATAATCGAGGCATTTTACTTCTTAAAACAGCATTTTGGGCAGCAGTGGCTTTATCAAAGAGTTTGGTACGTTGGTGTTGTCAAAGCTGCAGTGGGAGCACTGGCACAGGGGTATTAAGAAAGCACTTGCAAAACTTGAGTGCTTGTTGATTGCTTGGCGACTAAGAAAAACTGAGAGCAGCTCCTGATGCCACTAATTACTAAACGCTTTCTTTAGCAAATGGGCTCGAATACAAATGTCATTCGTCTCCCCCTGATCTGCTAATGCTTTTGACGTAGTTTGTGAAGTTCCCATCGTGAGCTGTAGCCTCTGGACTCCCTGTGGTTTGCTGGTAATGTCCAGTCCTGAAACTTTACTTTGCCTTTCGTAGTATTAAAAATCAGTGAGAAAAGGTTGCTTGGAATTAGGATTAACTTGAGCTTCAGCTTCTCTTCACTCCTTTTCTCTTCAAAGTCATTCTCACAGTTGCAAATCAAGTGACCCGTCGTTTAGTGCTGTGTCTGGTGGCATGGGGTCACACTGGAACCCACCAGAGTAGTCATAATCCAGATGCTGGTGCTGGGAGGATGGTCGTGCCCTGAGGCAGCACATGAATGTTGTACTGTTGCTTTATGAGAAATACATCAAAAAAGGATCATGTTTCTGTGAAAATAGTAAGAAGTAAAAAATAATATTTCAGATTAAAGGTTAAAGGGATTGGATTTATTCAGGATTTTTTTCTGTGCGTGTGTGAAAGGGTAAGAGGGTATTTTACTGTAGAGGGGTAGATTGGCAAAGAATAGAGAATTTCAATCATAAAGTATCTCATTAATGCTATTAATTAATCTTATGGACATGAGTTGTATCATTTATAGATCATATATGTATATAGAATCATAGAACGGCCTAGGCTGGAAGGGACCTTAGAGATCATTTTAATCCAACCTCCCTGTATCTGTATATAGAAAGAATAAATATTGATTTTCTATGTTACCAGCTAGTGAGCTCTGACACCCAAAACACACGTTGGCACCTCTCTCCTTAGGGACTAACAAACTGTTAATCCCTGCACTGTTATTATGTATGTATGGGAAAAGGATGTTGATATTAATCTCTTCAGACTTCCAGAACTAGTTATCATATCCCATTTCATGGACAACAAGTAATCGTAACATATAGATTAATTAGTTATTCTGATTTGTTATTTTTAACTGTTTCTATGTAGGTGGTTGTTGATGTAGGCTGAGGTGTCCAAATGCTGAGATGTCCAAATTAGTGATTGGGATGCGTTAGATAATATCATTTACTTGTTTCAGCTCAAGGCATGAAACCAAATGTCTTTTCTTCCAATTTTCCAGTGAAGAAAACCTTGGGTTTATCTGAATTGTCAGATTTCTCTGACTCAGTTGGGTTTTTTTTCCTGTCTGTCTGCTGCCTTCACCCATCTGCAACCCGTTGCCTATTTGAAAAGAGGACTAAAAATACTTCCAGGCATCATCTGAGCAGTCAGTTGCAGACACAGCAGTTTGCTGACGTATCAAAGGCAGGTGCACGCTGACACTGGCCAAAGAATTTAGAATAATCAAAAATAATTTGCTGATTGAAAATGTAGCTAAAAAGAAAAGGTGCCACAGCTCATAAATTGGTAGAGGGTCTTCTGGTGAATCCTAATATCTGCCTGAAAGGAACGTAGTTGCCTCTGTGATCCAGATTTGCAGGACTCAGTGTAAAAAATGAACATGTAGAAGGTCCTTTCATGCTGATCCAAGAGAAACTCTGCTAGAGGCCATCATAGCCTAGTACGTACTTATTGGAAATGATCACACTAGGATAGTTCTAGTTATTTGTGCCCTACATGGAGCCTTCTGGAAACCCTCCTAGAAAAGAGAGTGCAGATGTAGGTGATAGGATGCTGGGAACTGAGACAAAAGTGTTGGGAAAGCATGAGCTTGCAATGACAAAGGCAGAAATGAGCCGAGCTTGGGAATGCATTTTAAAAATATTTAAAATGTGATTTGCTCAGCTGTAATGGAAGATAGAATTTAAAATCTTCCTTGGGCAAGCTCAGCTGACTTCTATGAAAAGAGGAGTTCATTGAATAAAGGGCAGAAGGACAAACTCAGATATTTTAGGATGAGGCTTTTCAAGTACCACATATAGGAAAATACAGTGCTAAATGCTTTCCCCTTGACAAATGTGCTTCTGCTGCCATATGATCCCTATTTGCAGCTCCAGGATGTATCACCCTGAAAATTGCAAAACTAAGTATTAAGAAATACGCCTTGAAAATGTGCCAGCTGAGTTCCTTAAAAGGATCTGAGAAAAGATGACTCACTACTTCAATGGCCATACATTACATCTGCAGAGCATTTCAGGTTGAAATCTCCGAAATAGTCATGATTTCTTGTAGGAGCTCCTCTGTCCTGCAGCACTGCGGCTGCAGCCACAGCCCGTTGCTGAGGTCCTGGTGAGGCTGGAGGAAGGGAAGGTGGCAGCAGCCTGGAAGAGGGACAGGGTCCAGGAAAGACACCTGCAGCCACCCTGAGCAGGGAGGAGGAGGAGCACCCAGCCTACCCCTAAGAAGGTTTGAAATTTTTGAGTTGATTACAACGCCAATCTGAAGTGGGGTTTGGGGGGCAAATGGCTGCTTAACCACGGGGGTCACCAGAAAGGAGAATATGTGAAATAATGTCTTGTGGTTATGGTGTGTGAAGCAGGGCTTGGGCATCGCAGCGATGTGTTGGACCACTTTGGTGAAATGTTTGTGACCTGTTCCTGCATGGACTGTAGTTGGTATTTCCTATCTGTCTCTCCATCTTCTTTTTCTCTTTTTGCTATTTTGCATCACAGAGCCTTGTTTGAAGCACGTCTTGGTGTGGTTTTTTTATTCTGTTCAGTTTTTCTGAATTTTTATCTTAGCAGTTTGTGGGGGTTTTTTTTTTGCTTTTTTTCTTTTTCATTCTTTTTCTGCTCTCATTCTTGCTAAATCCTGCTTTTTCAATCTCTCCCTGCTGTTGCCCTGCAAGCAGTGAGCTCCCAGGGCACAGCTACACCTGACGTCCCTTCCTAGCTCAGTGTGCCGATGGGGCAGAGTCGATGTGACAAATATTGAGCTAGTGCAAAACTGAGACAGCTGGGTTTATTCTTTAGTGACCGGTGCTTTTTGTTTGTTAAAACACATATAAAATAACCTTTACTGGAACAATTCCTTTTAAGATTTCTATTGTCTCAGTCATATAGCAGTTGGATTTTTCCTCATTTTTTGCTGACCAAATACACTTTGTAAAGAAAACCTGGTGTATTTCTGGTACAGAGTGCTTTAGTTTTGATGAACCTAAAATGAGGTGCTCTATAGGGATCTACCTTTCAGAAAACACTACCTTCAGCTGCTGAAAAGGAGATCCCTTTAAGCATTTATCCGATTTTTAGAGTATCCTACTGCAATCTTGAATAGTCTCAGCTGACACGGGCAGGTAAAGGCACCAGGAATGTGCAGGCGCTCATGCCTAATTAGCTGCTGTGGTATCTGCCAGGTTTTGATTGACAGCCTTTTTTGCCTCCTCCTGAGTGGAACCAGCTTCTTCCTGTCTTTTTAATAAGTGGAGAGAGCTGCGCATCAAGGCAACGTCTTTCATGGTTATTTCTCATAGCTTCTCATCCATATTTGAGGAACCTTTACTGAATTTTTCTATCTGGTTGGGTGCGCTGATATATTTTTGCTTCCTGTATTCAATTATTCATTTTTCGTCTTTGAACCTTGAGAGAAAAATAAACTAGGAAGAATCCCATTATGTGTGCCTCCAGATTTTGCAGATTCATCAAAACTGTGCTATAGTCTCTTGCTATTCCTTATGGAGGTGGGATCTAAACTCTGCTGAAAGCAACGGGAATCTCTTGCTAACTTTCATGTTACCTTAGTGGTCGTTCTGCTTTTGGCTCTGTGTGGACAGTAAGTAAAAGTAAATGTCAATTGTCATTTCAGACAGAGGTGCTTGTAGAGATAGCAAACTCTGTCCTTGATTGGTGTCATGAAAGCTCAGGACAAAGAGACCTAAATGAAGTACAAATATTGTATTCGTATTACTGGAAAAATCTCTTACTGAGAAGTTTATGTGGGACTGGTGGAGAGGAGAAGTAGGGAAGAATTAAGAGGGCAAGTAATCCACTGGTTAGTGGTGATTGAAACTGGGGAAGGCAGAAAAATGCACCTAAAAAGAAAAAAAGAACTGTTGTTTTCTCATAAACATCAAAATACAAATTCAGGTTGATTATACCATCATCTAATTCTCAGCAAATTTGAATAAACTTCTTTTTTTTTTTCTCCAGTGTGTTCTGTGGAAGCTGGTACGAATAAAGTTCTCACTTCATCTGATCTGAGGCAGAGAGACAAAGTCCTTGAGTACATCCCAGCACGTTTTTGGGTTGCACTAAGAAGGTGGGATGGGACAAATATACACATACATACTAGTTCTGTGTGAAACTGTGTGGAAAATAGTGTAACTTTTCTTTCTGTCTGCTGCTAGGTGTGATTGAATAGAAGAAATGCTGTGATTTGTTTCACAAAGTTTGCACAATGGCCTTATACGTTGTAAGGGTGAGGAACGCAATCAAACCCTCAGAATATATGTACTTTTTCTTATCTCGACATGAATTTCTGTTGGCTGTGAACTGCACTATGCAGCTCCCACGGACCCATCTTGAGCCTTTCCCTATTTGCCTGCCAGATAAACCTTCCCAGTCCTGTACTGGATTTCATCTTCTTTTCATCTTCCTTTGTGAAAAGACAGAGTCACGGTGAGGCTGTCCTCTTTGCTCTGGAGTTGGAATATGTCAGTGCCAGGTGATGTTGGGTAATCCTGGCTTATAGCAGAAGGTTTTACCTACCCTGGGATTTCCAGGACTCCCACATCTCCAGTGCCCCTTATTTGGGTGACCTGTGTTGATGTACACATTAACTAGTGGGAATGGGAATATGCTGGTTATCTTTAGAAGGAAAAAAGACATTTATAGTGGTGAGTTGCCTTATTCTAAGGTGGATGCTGTATTCTTCAAGGTCCCTTCCAACCGCAACCATTCTATGATTCTTGAGGTTTGACTATTAAAGAAGTTGGTTCTTTTTTCAATAGTTGTATTTTCTTCTAATTCTTATTACAAAGTTCTACTTTTCATTTTATTTGTTATTTTTTAAAAAATGGGAGGTCAGAGGTTTGACGAAGTGATGAGATTCACACCCAAATTTTTAATCCACTTTCTATTCTGTTTTGATAGCTGCTTTTTTTGGTCATTATTATGGTATTACTGAGGTGTGGTCTTCCTCCTTAATTGAACTGGAGGCTTGTTCTGCTTTCCAGCCAGCACAGGCACCAGGATGGTGCTCGTGGCAGAGTCGGTCTGAGGTGGCTTTGCAACAGCAGCACAGCGTGCGAACGGCTTGGAATTAGTTTGCATTTCTTTACGGCACCTCTTTTAGGTGGGGGAATTGCATAATTTAACATGAGTAATACTAATTATTTTGGATCTGTCATTGCACAACTGATGATGAATAATGCAGGTGCTGCCGTGATGCTAAATGCAGTTGTTGGGGATTTTGTGCCTTTTCTCCTCATCATCTATCCTGAAGTATTGTGACATTGGATGACATAGATAAACCTCAATTCTGTAACTAAGTTTTCTTTTAATGATCCTGAAAAAATAGTCGATTTTGCATGTTCTCGTTGTTTTAAATGTGGTTTAATGAGTCTTTCAGCTTTCCTGACTGCTTAATACACTGCTGACATTTCTCCATTTGGATAGCAAGATCTGGTAGGATAAAACTATCTTCCAAATGCTCCACGCTGGCATATTTAGATTTTCATATTAGCAAGATATTTTTGTGCCATTAAATCAATGACTATTTTTTCTTATTTATCTGTGGAAGGCCAAGTCAGACCAGCTTGTGTAGTAGGCAAGTAACACCAGTAGATGTAGGGGGGAACTTCAGTGACTATGAATAAGATTTTTCTAAAAGAATTCACTTCGTTTTCCATGAGCACTGACGTGATTAGGATTTTTTGCACTACTGCTTCCAGAAAGCAAGCTTTAAGCCTCCTTGTACCGGCTTTTGCATTTGGAAAAAGTAGTATTAATAAACAATATTGTATTTGATTAAACCAGTGACCGAAACCACAGGCTTCTCACCCCTCACCCCGTCACTGTGAACGGTGCCCAGAGTCCACTGAATATGTAGCTGTACAGAAACAGATCTGATTAGGTGAGATCTTCTCTGTTCTTCCCACACCGTGCCAGCAGAGCTGATGGCTGCCTTGCTGAAGATAAGGCAATTGCATGCGTTGGGTGAGGAATCTGTGTATATCCTGCTTGGCTTTCTGAGCTGATGCCTGAGCTATGAGAGCTCTGTCCATAAAAACATATCCCAGTTTGGCCATGTTAAAATGCAAGTTGATCTCCTTTAGGCACAGAAACTTCAGAATGTAAGTTTTGGGTTTTTTGCTAAAAAAAAAAAAAAGATTAATTTTTTCCTCCTCCTTTTTTCCTCCCCCTATGTCTGCTTGGTATTAAAAATATTGCATGTTTTGGTGGTAAAGTCAGCAGACTAAAGCTGGATGTTCATCATCAGTGGCACAGGGTTCCCTAGCCCCAGCACAGTCATTGCGCCTCACCACGTGTGCTCAGAGGGTTTCAGGCTCTCCATGGGTACTCCAGACTCCGTTGACTTTCACGGGCTCTCTGAGTTTGTCCTGGTGGAAAAGGTGACTCAGATTTGCTTTGGCGGTATGGAAAGCTGAGATAAATTTTTCAGAGTTGATTCCTGGAAAAGGAGGACACGTTGATGACCAACTATTTCCCCAAATGCAGGGTTTGAAGGATGTTACTGTGCTCCAGAAAGGCGATTTTATTCAGTCTTAAGACTTGGAAATAAATCTGAGAATATGTTTTTTTTTTTTTACCTAGCTATACCAGAGTGCTTGGGAATACGAATGGCACATTTCCATCTGTTGTTTTCTCGATTGTAGTTGGAATGACGATGGAAAAGGACTAGGGAAAAAATGGGCTGTTTGATGATTCTTGCTGTAGAAGACTCCTTTGAAGTTTAGCAACTTAACTTCCCGAAGTCACGAGCCATTCTGGGAAGATGTGTATTGCGGTACAAACCGAGTTGGTGTTTCTAGAAAAGAAGAGAATTCGAGACATATTTATTGGCTCTACAGCTTGAATTCAAAGATCTTCAAATGAGGAAGAAGAAGTTCCATTTTCCTAGTAGAAACATTTATAACAGGAAGAAATAGTTGGAAAGGTTGGCCTTTAGTTTCAAGCCTAATGCTAAACAAAACAATTGCGTATAGACAGGTCAGATATATTCTGCATATAGAATGGCAGAAGAATCGATTATGAGGCATCAGTTAACACCATCACGTTACGATTTTTAGATATGTAATTACAATCCTGCGGTATTTACCCAGTGTGAATACTTACATTCCAGTGATTTGTTATCATGTTGGACATGGAGCTTAATTTAGATTAAGTTCAGAAACTTTGTGTTTGAAAATTGCTCTCTGTGCCTTGTAGGCACAGATTTCAGAGGAAAAACATGAGAAGACAGAGAGGAAATAAACACCCCATTTGCAGGGACAATGATACACTTATTTTCTTCTTTTTTAATTTGCAATAAAGATCCATGTATGATAATAGAAACAAATCAGCTTGACTTAAATCTATTGCAAACTAGAGGCGCACTACGTATATCAAAAGGAACGATTAAGCACCCTAACCGGAGTCTTGCTAAAGTTGGTTTTTGGAGCCACTTATTGTGAAACTTGAGCCTAAGGAATAAGCTTGAAATATTAATTAAGCTACTGGGTTATTATGAAGGAAATATGTTTCAGCATTAAGAAATTAAATTGAACCAGATTTAGAAGAAACATTTCAAACTATTTTGTGCAACAGGCTAAAGCAAATATTGACTTACTAGTATGTTAATGCAAGTGAATTAAATTATTAGGGATTAGTGACCGGTTTAGCCTGCAGAAAATGCAAAATAAAGCTTTAACCCTTTTACTTTTCCTCCTTGGCTCTTATCTTCGGCTTTAGCAGCAGTCATATATGTCTTCTGCACAAAAGCACTAGTATTCTCCAGAGATGTCTTTGGTCAAATTAGTCCATAATTTTTCTTAATGTGCTCTCCAGAGGGTCTTATTACTAAATGCTCTTGATAAGTAATAGTATGTGCAAAGTAGATCTATGCTCATGGGTCCTGTCGTGTAATAAATGATTGAAGGATAGCAGAGAAGTAAAACCTCTATTAGCTGAACCCAAGTTAGTAAACTTACTTACTTACTTACTTACTTGCTTACCGACGCTGCCCTGGGTTTTCAGCCACTCTCTACTGATGTGTCAGTTTGATTGCCTGGGTCCTGGTGGAATGAGGAGAGGGAAAAGCACCAAAAGAGTAAGAGATAGTGAGCATCTTTGCTCACTTTGGCAGGGTGAACTCGGTGAAGCCCATGTGGAGGTGGAGAGGGGTGAGGAGCTGTGCCATGGAGGTGGCAAACTGCACTCAGTCGGCTATCGGTGTGACCCTGTCTTATCTGTTAGGCGGTGTAGTGAAGTGGAAGGAAGCAATTATTGGAGAACTTCTGGGTTTCCTCATTGTCACTGGTTCCTCCAGAAGGGAAAAATCTGGATTTTCTTTCAGTTGTATTTTATTGCATGTGCTTTCTAGCTCCTGCCAGTCGTTCTCAAACATTTCATCAAGTGTAGAAGAAGTGCTGACTGAGTTGAAACGCGGTCTGACATGGACCTCATTAAGGAGAGACCTTGTTTAGGTCCAGCAATTTTGCTAGTGCACCATATATATCGTTAGAAATCATGCGCCTAATTTCTTGTCTCATTATGGATGACAAAACGAAACATTAATATGTTTTTCAATATGAACTGGAAGTTAAATATTCATTATTTCTTATTTCTTCAACGACAGCAAGCCTTTAATATCCTGTAACTCACAAAGTCTTCGCTCCCTACTTACGTACCATTTTGATTTACGAGTGTAAAGGTCATCTGAGCGTTGCTTCTGGCCCGTCTCGTTCCTTGGCAGCTCCCAGCTGTAGGACACGTCAGCATGTGTCCTGACGGATGTCTATTCGTGGGCATCATGAACATTATCTGACTTCTGGCAGGCACTTTGGCTTTGGGCTGACCTCCTAAAGCTGCCCCAGTCCTCAACAGCTGCTTCTTCAGTGTCTTTTAACATCTGATATACAGAAGAGTGACCATGGGAGATAGGGCAAGAGAAGCATTGGGCCACCCAACGTGTGCCGCAGGGTGTCGCGGTGCCTGGGGAGCTGTAGGTGCCAAGTTCACAAAATGACAACAGTAGCTGTGGTGAGAGGGACCAGCTTTACAAATTCTTTTTGAGAGCTATTTGTGTCTTCCTTTCTCCTTCAAAGCCTCTTTTTGTGTCTTGATACTTCTCTTAGTCCTTTCTCCTTCCAGACCAGCTTTCATGCAACCTTCTGTCCTAAACTGTCACCTTTGGATTTGATTTTATTCCGACAGGGTGTGTTCACGTTTGTTTCGAAGTGACTCTGCTGAAAACACTGACTGCCCATTGTCCTTTAATACCAAGTTTTTTACATAAAAATTGTGTTTGGATGCCATATGCATTCTTGTGGCATGTTTCGACAGAGTAGAGCAGAATTTGCATACACATATATGAAATCGTCTTTGTGTCTTAGTCTTACTCAGAACCCATAACTTAACGTTGTTATTAACACCAAAATGCCATCATCATTAGTTGTGTGACTCGTTGTATGTAAGTCTGGTCTTAATTCCAGCTTCTTGTCATATGAGTTGCACCCAGCGGATCTGGGGACTGAATTTGTAGATGCCAGAGCACGACAGCACCTTTGCTGAGTGCGACCATCACAAGATCCTGGGAGAAAAACTGATTAATTTTATGAAACCAAATGCAGTCCGTTGCCTGGTAGCTATAAAGACACATCTCATGCGATGTTCTGGTTTTAGGCAATGGTGCATCTGGGCATTTTCAAGTAATAAGTTCCTCACATCCAGGTTAAAGAGAATTTTTATCAGGTATGTGATCTTCCCTGAAAGATACTTCACATTTTGCTTTCTGTACAATTAAATGTTTTGCTCCCAAGAAAAGCTAAGTGTTGAGTTTGTATGATGACAGATGTGCGGTACAGCAGACTCTTACCTGGTGAGGTGATTGATTGCTGTTCTCTGGTGGACTGATTTTATCTGTGTGCAGGAGTAAAATCAAGTTATGACTGGAGATAAAACCTTAGAATCAAAGTTCCTTTCATACAAGCAGGCTTCCTCAGAAGTCCAAATTTCTGACACAGATGAGACACAAATGCTAATTCCTGTTGTGTTTAACTACCCTGAGCAGTGAAATTTCAGCGCTGTAGAAGGAGCTGGAATAGCAGGAGTCCTCGCGAGAAACTCTAGCTCTTGATGAAAAAATAATACAATCAATTAATAGATAATCAAGTGTTAATAATTTAGTTGAACTTGGGGATGGATGTCATTAATATTTAAGCATTATTCGGATAGATTAAAATTAATCACAGTATTACCTATCTATCTGGAGGGATAAAGTCAAGCCTACCTCCTGATTTCTGTAACCTGCTTCAACATCAGCTTCTGTTTTGCGATTGGAAAGATGTTCAACCCGTTCCCTATGTTTTATCTACACATTTACACGCATTCAGGGGAAAGAACCTCCATGTCTGCAACAAAATACATTCAGAAGGAAGTGCTTTGGGGGTTTTGTTTGGTTTTAGAGGGGTTTTTTTGAGCATTCAGAGGGTGTTGCTTTGCTATAGCTGCTTCACGTGACGAAAACAGGAGCGCCCTGGCAGGGAGCGTGGGCGATGTTGGGGTGCGGGACCCTGCCCCAGCTCTGCGGGTGCAAAGTCAAGGGCCTCTGGTGCAATTCTGGGAGATTTGTTTTGTAGCTGCTGCGCAGTTTGTGTCAGGGTTACCCAGGCTGGCTGTGACATTGGAAGCCTTAAATGAAAGAAAGGCAAGTCTACCTGGAGGTGCTCCTTCGGGTGTGTGAGCTGAACACTTGAAAGAGAGAGCGCAATGTTTCAGTCCTATAAATTTCTTCGACTACTGGTGCAAAAAGCCAGATGATTGCAATTTTGACATGTACTTTATTCATAAATCCTGAATGCAATAATATGATGTTTGAATTCGTTACTTAACTGTGTTTTTTGTGAAGGGCAGCTGGCAATCATTTTCATACTGCTTTTACCTTTCCAGCGCTCTGGCCTTCTCATAGCATAGCTAGAACTGCAAATTTATTTTATGTTATGTTATGTTATGTTATGTTAATTTTATTTTATTTTTTATTTATTATGTTATTTTATTATTTTAATTTTGTTTTGAGATGAAAGTGAATTCTCCCGAATCATCTGTGACATTGCAGACCAAGATGGTTGTTGAGTGAGAGGTTATTGAGGGAGCTTGAGGAAGGAACCAAACAGCTTTGGTTGTACTAAACAGGGTGTGATGTTAGCCTTGGTGGACTGAAGCAGCCTAGGTAGAAAATGGTAGATTGAGCTGGCTGTGTGCAATAACATATAGAATCATTGTAGTTGGAAAAGAGCATTAAGATTATCAAGTTACATGAAGGGCTTTGGAAAATTTAATAAGTACTAGGTGACCAAAGGAAGCACAGAACAAACCACACGAGATTGTCTTGGAATACAGAATAGCGAAGGAAGCATCTTTATTTTGTAGTCCAGGCTCTTACACATGTGTTAATTTTCCTGGTAATTTTAACCTCAAAAAATCATAGCAATAAATATATTTCGGTCTTGAAACATAGTAGTTCTCCAGGTCCTTAGAAAAATATTTCTATTGTCCTCATACCCTTTCCCAGTTCACCTCCCAACTCTAAGTGCAATAATTTATTGGCAGCATTTTAGATTCTGGTATTTGGTGCTTTATTCAGTGACTCTGGAAGAAAGGCCAGGATAAAATTTTGCACTCCTGAGAGAATCCAGAGCTTCCTCACAGGTTTTTTCTTTCATTCAAATTCTTCTGCTTCGAGGCACCAGACTTCTGCTGTTTATATCTTCTGGGGTTTTGCCGTCGTTTTCTCCCATAATGGGTACTTTGTTTGCTACGACTCCCATCACAACTGTGTATTGTTTGCAAACAATTTTTTTACATGATTGTGTATAAAAAAACCTCTCCCTTTAAATGCTCTGACCTCTAAAGCTCCGGCAGCTGGAGTTAAGGTCATCTTCACATGGAGTCGGTGTTAGGAGAAAGTTCAAGCCTTGGGAGGAGTAAACCCTTGGAGCAGCAGATTGCTCAGGCTGCAGTGGTGTGAGTGACTGTCATTCAAGCTGATTTATTCCAAAATTACAGACTTGCAGATATGTGAACATCTGACAATGATAAGTGGTTTTTTCATACTTTTAATTTGTCATGGGGTTACATGGGGCTTACATGCTAGAAATATTAGTTGAATACTATAGAAAATGATACCAAGATTTGGGTATATAATATGAAGAATAAGATTTAAATGGTAATTAGATTAACAAAATCTTCTAATTACTTGTATCAGCTCTTTAATCATCACATTAGATTTCAAAACGTCTCTAAACCAGGAAGCAGATCCTCCTAGAAGGTCTTGTTGAGACACTTAAAACAGGAATTGGATTTATCACAGTCAACATTCCAAAAAGGAGAGAAACCAGCAATGTTTCCTTTGCAGTGAATATGAACAACAGTGAATATCAACAACAGGGAGCTCCTTTGTGGCATAGGAATTTATCCATTAATTTATTTTTTTTTTTGCAGACAAATTTGATCCTGCTTCTAATGCTTTGGGTTGCAGGGGCAATGCACTGGAACCGCATCCCTTGTGGGATGTTTGGGTAGAGAGCAATTTCAGGGCTGCAATGGCTGCAAAATTCAAATGTGAAAGTCTATATCACAGTGGGTTTGAACAGGGTTTGTATTCCAGTGCTTGCTGGATCTGACTGGGGAGGCGTGAGAGGAGCCGCAGGCAACTCGCGCAGGGTGGGAAAACACCTGAATGATTCTTCTTCTTCAGAGCTATTACACAGAGAGGGTTTTCTGCATGTCAAATCAATATGGAATTACTTTGAATAAAGTTCCCTGTTCCTTTGTGTGTATGTTTTGTGTGTATGGGCTGTGATTTTCACCGAGTTTTATCAAAGTCCCCGACATCCCACGAAGCTGTTGAGATGAGATAGATGGAACACTCCCGTACCAAGATCAGCCGTTTGAAAGCTCTGTGCTTGTGCTAATCACAGAAAGACCTGGAAAGGGCAAGAAGGTAGAAACTCTCCTGCACATCGCTTTTCTAGGAAACACTCCTTTAGAGAGAGATGCTCTAGAAAAAGCAGAGCTCTATTCCTGTTTGAGCATGCTGTGACCTGTGAAGCCAGAGAGATGCTTATGGCAGCTGTTCTGGCTGAAATACACTGAATTTCCTTGTTTTAGGTGTTGTCACCTTTCCTCAGAAGAGCTGCCAGTTGCGAGCAGGTGGAGACTAGGCAGCAAGGAACAGCAGTGCTCTTGCCTCACCCCTTTTAGCAGCTGAAAACTAATCTTTTCTGGTGAGGACATGTGAAAGTGAAGGAGTTTGTTAGTGTCCACTTTCGTCTCCTGTTCACATTCACGCATATATACCTACGTAAGTTCATGCATATATACCTGCGTGTGAGGTATATAGTTCCATATAAGTTTGATGCAGTGGAGAGCTGTGGGCTGGGGAGAATACAGAATGCCTCGAGATGTTCTACCTACCTGTACCCAAACCCTCATACCCTTACCGAGCTGGCTATTTGCTTTCAAAACTCTGTTCTGCCTCTCAGCTTTCCATCTACCTAATGGGAAAGACCACTGTGCTCTCTCTTTGCATCGCTTTTGAAGAGAGTTATATAAAGAAGTGGTTGGAATAGTTTGGAAATGAGGAGTGTGGCCAAGTGAGGATGGGATCTGAATCTCTGGAAATAATTCTGTATCAAATGACTTCCAGTGTGGAGGCTTGCACTCTTTATTTTTTCTCCTGACCCATTTTAATTTATTATTTTTTTTCGGTGGGGGTGTGTGGGGGAATGTAAGCATTTATTAGACAGTAAAGCGTATAATAGCTATGATTAACATTTGCACAAGGTAACTCAGGGATGGGGAAAAAAGACAGCTTGGCAAGACTAGCAAATGCTTTTATAAGCAGATCTTCTTCCTCAGTGCTTGGGGAGAACACACAAACCACAAAAAAAGAGAAAACCAAAAACCAACTCTAAGTGTTCAAATTACCCTTAGAGATTGGGCACACAGATTGCTTATGTGTCAACGTCAACAGAGTATCCGAATCTCTTGAAATATTGGTGTTAATCGTGTAAAATACCTGGAGGACTTGGTGCCTTGGAGGGAACCGTAGCTGCAGAGAGTTGGGAGTTTATGCTCTTGCTCTGGGCTTCAGTAGCTCAGAGATTTCAGCCTGTTTGAGTCCCAGGGTTTTAAATACGCTGGGCTGAGTACAAGCCCTAAAAATGTGAGTGAACTATGAATTAGGGAATGTTTCCTGCACTCTGCAGAAGGCTGACCTGATGTCTAGACAGCTTTTGCCAGGACTGGCCCAGTTATAGACACAGGCTTACACAGAAGTCACCTTCTCTCTGTCTGTTCAGTGTACATCATCTGTCAGAGCTGCTCTGTCTGCTGGGCATCTGCCTTTTTGGACAGATTTATGTTACACGCCATACTTCAACTGTGACTGATATAATATTAAACAATGAAGGAAGCAGGTGCATGCTGCTTCTTAATTGTATTTTATTTCGATGTAAAAATTACTGTCTTCCCCAACCTGTCCCCCTCTAGGAGCAGGTTCCTATTTGTTTTCTTCTTTCTTTTACTTGTTATTGTAATGGGCTGTCTTGGCTCTACAGCCATCAGGAATCTTTGTTTGATGAGGCTGCTATGAAATGTGTAAAAGTTTAAAATATAAACTCCGAGGCAGAAAATCAGCGATGCGTGATTAGTTGGAAGATTTAAATATAATAGTCATATTTTTCTTATTCATGTACCAAAATGACTTATGTCAACTGTAATGTGACTTTTAATACATATTAATAGACTCTCCTGCAATATAGATGGCTTGTACACCTTTTGACAGGTGGCTGTGATACTAGATTCTGTATGGTGTAAATTAGTCATTTAGTAAAAGAAAACATTTAAGTGAGCAATAAGATCAATTCTGTTCCCAGATGTGGTTCCAGTGCATTGCCCCTGCAAGCCAAACCATTTGAAGCAGGATCAAATCTGTATGCAAAAAAAAAATAAATGAATGGATAAATTCCTCTGTCACAAAGGAGCTCCCTGTTGTTACAGCTTGTCTCCATCTTTTCACTCCTCTCTTTTTTGATGGTGCAGAACCAAAGCGGAAATGTATATGGCAGCAAATAGTCTGCCTGAAAACTGATGTGACATGAAAGGAGTTGGTACCCGAGCATTGTCTCTTTTTTTTTTTTTTTTTCCTCCCCCGCTCCATGCTGTTCAGAAAACAGAATTAGCTGGTGATGAATCTGTAAGTGTGTTGCAGGTAGTGGCCTGACAAATGATACGGATTTTGTCAGAAATCTCTTTAGCAAACACTAAAGGGCACTTGCTTCTGAGCTGGAATGCAGCAGCTGCTTTGGCAATTTGTTGCCATGCTCAAATACCTAATTGAGTCGATTGTTTGTAATCACTTTGGCTGGTAACCTTGGCATCACTAAAATACTCTATTAAAAGATTTTATTTTATTTTTTTTTTAAATCTGCATCTTCTTCATTGGAAATGTTTTGAACCTTTCTCCTTAAGTTTTCGACAGGGGAGGCACTAGCTTTTGGCACGGGCTTTATCAAAATGATCTTCAGGATGCTTAATGAGCTTTGTGCCAGAGCGGCCGCTTTAGGAACATATGTCTGCAGCAAGAGCCTTGCTCCTGCTGGCCGGGCTCTCCGCGAGGCTGCGTCTCCTGGCTCAGCTTCACCGTGCAGCAGGGAAATATTTCAGGAGTTAGGACTTCTCATCACCTTTGCATCGAGCGAGTCCCTTGGAACGGTCGCTCAGTGGTAAAGGAAAAGCAGAAGCGATTTCTAGCACAAATCGCAAGGTGTGGAAAAAACAGCTCTTTTTACTGGCTGGGATTGTGTTTTCTCTTTCAAAGCAAGCGCAAGAAAATCGCACTTCAATTCTTTGAAAAGAAACAGTGCGGGATACAGCGGTAACTAATATTAGTGCATAAAAACTGCCTGACAGGTTGGCACCACGTGCTGACATGTCGTGTCAGAGTTGCTGGAGGTGAAGCCGAGCTCTTTGCTGGAGATGTAGCAATTGCAGATCAAGTGATACGTGATTTACCGAGCTGCTTGTTAATTCTGTGGCGTTATGAAATCTCCTGGGCATATAATTACTACAAATGTTTACTTGACTTTTCCACATAGCTTGGCATTATCCTGTAGAAGTTTTTACCTCGAGAAAATTATGGCCTGGCTATAAAATGCAGCTCTTAGGCAGCAAAATATTAAAGTAGTGTAGATGAGACTAAAGACATTTTAGAAACGCTTTCTACGGCTCAGAATTACAAATGTTCATCCCATCTCCTGCTGATTACACACGTTGTAATAGCTATTGTTTCCACGGCTGGGGTTTAATTTTCCGCAGTACGTTGGCAGTGCCGACAATCTCAATAGCAATCCTCCCGGTGAAGCTGTGGAGAGGCGGCCTGATTGACAGATATTTTAAGCCTTTTTGTGGTTCAGGATTAGCAGAACATTTAGAGCTAAACCTGTTGGAGTGGGTGATGTGTGAGCATGGATCTGGGCACCAACAGGAGGCTTGTAGGGGAGCTGGGATGGCTTTGGGATGGGGTCAGTGGCATTCCTCCCTGCAGGTTACACCCCAGCCCCTGATCTCTGTGAGGCTTTTGGCAGGGTTTGGTGGTGGACCTGGCATCGCTGAGTTAACAGCTGGACTTGATGATCTTAAAGGTCTTTTCCAGCCTAAATGATTCTGTGATTCTACAGGTAGTGCAAGCTTCCCAATGAAACTTAAAGCCACCCTCCTGTCCGTTCATTGCTGAATTGATGCTGAGAGGCTTTCCAGTTAATGCTGAGTAGGTACAGGCGAGTGAACTGATTTTTCAGGGTGTGTTGCTGTGCCTTCAGCCTGCTGTCATGCCTAGCAGGCACTGGGTGAGCCTCAGCCTGCTTTGCGCTGGGACATATTCTGCAGCACCAGTCCTGTCTGTACCACAGTCCTTGAGGTGTGGAACCCGATGAGCTGCACTGTGCACCGCCTGGGGTGTTTGCTGGGGTCCTGAATAGTCCTTAGTGAGAGGGAGAAGATAACAGCCAGCTCCTGGGATGGTTCCTCCTGGTCTGCAGCTTGCTCGTAGCTGATTTTGCAGCTGGTGAGAGCCACTCCCAAATGCCCGGGATGCCCAAACTTGTCCTGGATTATAGAGGCTTAAAGTATTTGTTGAAAACAGTGATTTCTTTGAGGTGAAAGCGGTATTCCTCATGCTCAACAAGTTCCCCTGAGCCGGTTTAAACATTAGACACGTTGAGGATGAGACCAACTCACTCTAATAAAGCGAAAGTTGCAAAATGAGAGACACTGTTACAAAAGAAAAGCAGATAAAATTAGGAAACAGAAACTTAATTTTACCTGGATTAGCAGCTGCCAAAGGTGTTATGTTCGAATGAGGAAACTTGTTTTTTTTTCCTTTGGTGCTTCCAGCTTGATAACACTTAGATTTTGGTGAAGTCTATTAGAGGTGGGAGTTTACCTGGAGATTTCACTCTTCTTCAGTTTTCAATTTTTCATCTACCTAAAATATAAGTGGCATTTAATAGTGCCTCTCAGACTCTCCCTGATTTCTACACTGATCTGAAGGACCTGCATGTGTTTTCAGTTTGCTTTTACCTGCCTGTCCCCAGGAGAGTGCTGAGGAATGGGGGATTACTGGGAAATGGATCTGAGGAAAGCAGAGGGACTTGGGATAGAGCCCTTTTCTAAAAACACATTGAATTGGAGTTATTTGGTAATATTTATAAACCATATAAATCATATTTATAAATCCTCCCAAGAAACGTTTGTCTGAGATAGGTAACACAGTGGCCCCAGCCCTGCTTTGCTTTACTAGTGGCATCTGTTAGCTGGAAGGACAGGGAAGAGAACTGGTGCAGGAATGGAATTTGATAGATTTCCTACAGAAAGAGAATATCAGGCTGAGGTTTTTTTCTTGGTGGTTTTGTTATTTTGTGGGGTTTTGCCAGTGAAGGTGATATGAGTCAGGAGCATCTATCCTGACCTCAAAGGGTAGTTTGACGTACATTTGATGTAGAGTGCTGAATCCCCTTGTGCTGGTCTACTGATGCAAACAAACAGCTTGCACAGTCTTGTCTGTCTTAGTATATCTCATTTATATCTAAAAAGTAAAATTTGCTTGGTGATATTAGTCTTTCTTTTTTGAGATAAATTCCCACTGTGCCTCAGCTTTGGAGAGCTCAGGCAGGTTTGAAATAAACTTGAATGTTGAATGAAGAATACGCTGCCACGCTCTGCCTCGGTGAGCTGCTTCTCCCCCTGATCCCTGCAGAGTGCTGTCGCCATCGCGGGGTCTCCAGCTCCCTGCTCAGGGCTTTGGGACCCAGTATCTCTTTCATTTCTTCCCCAGCGAGTTCCTGCTCCAGCCTCTCCAATTCTCCCAAGCCCCAGCCCTGTCTGTCTCGCACAGCCCTGGTCCCTCGCTCGCCATGGGATGGTATCAGCCCTCTCCCAGGATCTCTTCGCTCGCTTATCTACGTCTCACGGCAGCTGCTTCGAGGCCTCACATAGCTGTACCAGGCTTGGTGGCGTCTGCTCTAATTTTTCTCACGTGCTCCTCTTGCTGCATTTTTTTTTCCCTGCACTCCCAAAACCTTCCTCACTCCGTCTCCTTTTCACACCCTGGGTCCTGTGCTCCTCCGTGCAGCTTCAGCCTCACCCCTTGCTGCCTTCTCATTCCTCCACAGAGGGGTACCACGAGTGTCTGTGCCCACTGTTGAAGCATCTTGGCTCAAAATGTGTTTTGATTCATTTTTTTCCTTTATGTTTTCCACTCCCATTTTCAAACTGGGTCTAATGGGTAGGGTTTTCTTTTCACACGGTGTTGGCTCTCCTGTTTCCAGTATGGAAGCAGGTGAGAACTTTGAGTCATGCTTAGACTGGATAATGATGAGTCAAGACACATTTGTGAGACGTCAGTAGGAAAGCAGCTTGTCCCCGAGCGTGTCAAGTCTTTACTGCTATTTGGTCAACCCAGTTGCCTTTAATGCTATTCCCAGGGTTACGTGCTGGGAGGAACAGAGGGAACAAATCCTGTTAACACATATGCTAGAGTGAACCCAGCTGATCCTGGCTGGGAAATACCGTAAAGCATCGCGGAGGCATTGCAGTAGCTGGTTGCTGAATGGGAAGAAATTCTAAGAGATAGAAATGTCTGAGAAACCGGCTTGAAATCTGTATTTCTAAAGAATTCTTTTATTCACATTGTGGCACCTATCTCCATTTCTGTCCCTTATGTAAACCTGCTTAGTATGTGTTCTGATATCTTTTACCCGATCTACTTTTCAGTTATTGGTGGGAGAGAAGGAAGGAAAAAAAAAATCACCTTGTGAAGTGCTCTGCCAATTTACCATGCCATAAAAGAGATGCCATAGTTATTGCTAAAGTCTAATTATGTAAATGACCTGGTTTAATAATGATTATTAAATCCCAGCAAGTTTTGTTTCTTTTTCCTTATTTTTGATGGTTGTCCTTGATAGCAAACGTCATCGTGCATATCACAAAATTAATTTTTGTGGAGACTTCACCTCATTATAGAGGCTTGGGGTGCGGGAGGCTTGGCAGGCGAAGGTGGAGGCTGCTCAGCAGACCTGTTATCTTTGCAAGAACAAACGTTCCATGAGGATAGCAGGGAAGGGAGAGAAAACTCACACAGCAGCAAATATTTAATTAAAAGAGCTTCTTGGGCCAACTATTCGTGGCAGCAGCTGCTTAAACAGAGATCTGTCCTTTAAATAAAGGGAGAAAAAGGAGAGTGGAGGGAAAAGCTTAAAGGGCATGTGATGTAATTGCAGAAGTGGTGTTCATTTTTACATTGCAATGTCTTTAGTAGCCATTAAATCCTTCTCTGCCTGTTTAGAATAAACAGGATGCTTCAAGCTCTGGGAGTTTTACACGATTGCCAGAAAGCAGAGAGAGAGGAGTGTCAAGGAAGTCGATACATCACCTGCCAGCTCGTGCTACCTCTGTTTTGGATGGTGAAGGTCTAAAGAGTAAGGTTCCCATTGGCTTTCCTGCCAGGTAGAGTAAAGCAGAATTTGGGAGATAGAGGATTAGTTCTTTTCTAGTGTTCACTGGCTAAAGCATGAATAAGCCTGTGGTTTTTTTATTCCGGCTGCAATAGGTTTGGCCTCCTGCTCTCGTGCCAGGCGCTGCCCCAGCTGTGGGCAGTTTTTTGTGTTTCATATCAGGCTCTGCAAGTTCCTTTTGTAACTTCTTGATCTGTCAGCCTGTGACCTGGACCGTAAAAGGATTCATGCTATCCATTTAGCATGAAATATTATTTACAGTATTTCATTCTTTTTATAATATAGGTGCATTTTTCAAGACCATCCATCAGGCTCTTAGATGCGTTTCAGCTGGATAATAAATGATATTGTTTGCCTCAAGGGGCTGAACCTAATGGACACATGGATTGGGTTGGACAAGCAAGGAGAGTGTGGGGTGTCCGTGTGGTTGTGTGTGTTGGGGAGAGCTGTTTGAAAAGCTCAGATCTGTGAGGGGTGAAGCCATGCAGCTCATCTCTGCCGTGCTCTGGGGACCTTTGCAGGCTCACAGCCAGCTGCAGGGAAGTGTGAAGAAGCAGAAGTTAACTCAGAGATTTGAGAGGAAAGCGTAGGCGAGGTGATGGGCAGTTCTTGTCTTTTTCATGCCTGGTTTTGTGGTTTTCTTAGTCATTTTCTGATTAGTCTTTTTAAGGTGCATAATCAGTTATGTGAGATCAGAATTAGAGGATGAGAAAGTGGATCTATCCACGTAATGCAATACAAATGAGATGAAAAACAATATGACCAACAGTATTCACAATATCTCCATTTTTTTTCCTTTTTTAAGACGATAGGACAACGTGTGATGCTATAGAAGCTCTATACAAAGTGTATAATGCAGTTTTCATGTGTGTGACACAGAGAGAGCTTTTTTCCCCAATGTGCATGTAATTGATTAGTACGATACATCTGCAGATGGGCGGGTGAGCAAAAGTCACACTTCTTCTGAAGAAAATGGTGTTACGGCCAGAATGGGTAATGAATCATAGACTGGCCTAGGCTGGA
>NW_009708721.1:49383-51426 GCF_000703405.1 Apaloderma vittatum | reverse complement strand
GGTAGCGACGCCACAGGCGACGTCACCGTGATGTCCCGCGTTAGGCCAGTGCCCTGCCCAGATGCCCTGTAGGCAGTGGCACCGCTGGGCAGGCCTCGTGCTGTGCGACCTGCGCTTGGGTGCCGCGGGGCCTGGTCAGGACATCCCGCGCTCCCCACAGAGTGTCTTTGCTCAGAATGCTCAGCTCTGCCCGGTCTCATCAGCTGCAGTCGGGGGCAAAATCTCACTCTCTAGCCGAGCCTTCCGCAGACGTTTCTCAGTGCAACCTCCTGTTGCAGCTCTGAGTTACTTCCAAACTTGCAGAAGGGTCAGTAAGATCTAAAAAGGCGCCGTTTAGCACCATCTCCTTGTAATTCTGTCGTCTTCTGCAGGATTGCTTGGATGATGCAGTTTTAATGTCATCAGGATACGCTCAAAGCAACACATCTAAAAATAACGGTTGTGTAACCATCCAGTCGTGGAAAAACAGGCCTGAAGGGAACCCAAGGCCGCGTTGTCCGTCAGTCGACCCGAAGGCAGCGTCAGTGGGGACAAATGTCTTAGTTTGTTCTCAGAACCTCCAGGGAGGTTCCTCAGCCTGTGTGGTCTGTGGCAGTGCTGCACTAGCTTTTCTTCACATCACTTTTTCCTGAATTATTGGTGTAATTTAAGCTGGTGTGTTTATTTTTCCTATCTGCCATGAACATGGAGATCAGAGTATCCCTTTTTAGCAGCCTCTTAGATATTTTAACTCTGTTATCTCTGCCTTATCTTCTCCAGACTTAACAACCCTATTTCTTGTAATCTTTCCTCGTATGTCATGTTTTCTAAATCTCTGATCATTCTCATTGCTCTCCCTTGGACTCTTACAGTTTGTTCACATGTTCTTTGCAGTGCAGTGATCAAAACCTGGAAGCAGTACTTCTGCTGCGGCCTTTCTGGGGATGAGAGAATGAAAAGATTCTCCTAGGCTCCGCTGTTTGCCCGGGACAAGAATTTTTTACAGCACATGACACTTGTGTTCTTCTCATGATCTACTAAAGCTCCAGATTTTACTCTTTTTTTTCATGCAGAACTGATACCTGATCAGTTAGTACATTTTTTTGTGAATAAAAAAAATCTTCATTTTAATTGATCCTTCAGACCATACTGCTTTCATGAGTGTACAGTGAAAACTAAAGATACTTTTTTATCTTTGTTGAGAGGAGTATTTTAGGCTACAAACATTTACATCTTACACTGATAGCTACTTAGATTTGGGAAAAAGCTTTGGCTAGTTCACTGCCGACTTTTCTGTTGCTTTCCAAGCTTTTTGTCCTAACAGACCATCTAGGTGAGAAGATGGGGATTTAGCTATTGTTGAAGTCTGGCAGTGTAATGGCTTTACTGATCGCTCTGTACCTCCTATTCAAGATTTAGTGCAGAGCTTTCAGTTGTCTTTGCTGAGGAACAAAGGTCTGTGGATCCCACGTGGCTTTTTCACAGCTATGGAGAGATTACTGAAGTGCAACTCTGCCAGTTTGGTTTTGGAGACCCATACACTCCTGCTGTTAGAGAACTTTCCAAAGAAGTGTTGTGTTTCTGTTTATTCCATACGTTTTCTTTTTTTCTTTGCTCCTGAATCAGTGACAGGAAACATTAAGCATGTTTGACACTGCGTTCTGTGTACTCGTTTGCATGTCTTTGCAGCCCTTGTAGCCCACGTAGGAGAGTAGATGCACTGACTAATAGATTTTTCTGTGCCTCTTATTAGTCTTCTGGGCGATTCAGATGGTTCGCCCTGTCATTGTTTGTATGATTGATGATGACAAGTGAGTTGATCAAAGACTCAGCAAATCGTAACACAGAGACAAAATCATTACTTAGAAACCGTTGTACTTGCAGTTTTCAGATGTCAATCAAAGTGACTTAGAGATTAGTTAGAATTGCAGCACTGCAAAAAAAATCAGTCTGAGAAATCTTTGATTGAAATAATAACTATTTGATTGAAATATTGAAATAATAACTTTTACTGAAATAATAAATGCTCTTTGCTCTCTGGAGTAGCTCACTATTATAAATGCG
>NW_009708721.1:47840-49361 GCF_000703405.1 Apaloderma vittatum | reverse complement strand
TTCAGCAGCATCAGTTCTTCAGTTGTTTTTGCTCTCTATAGCTTCCTTTTTTCTTTTCTTTCATGGCATTTGTATATTCCTGATGTCCTGACACAATTCGTAAGCTGTGGAACGTGAATCTGTTCCTCTGAGTTTGGTAGGCATTAGGTATTTTGAGAACAGTGGTACCGTTTGGATAAAACATCACCTGCAGTCAGCGGTTGCACTGCACTGCAGCAAAAGACACATTGTCATAAAACACCAGTGTCTATTGACCATGCAAAAAATCCACCTAAAATAAGTCCCGCTGTACTGACATAATCCATCTACTGAAAGTGCGCACTTAAATTAATTCTGCTGAAGATGGAACTTGCAATCTAAGCTGCAGACTGCCAAGCTGAGGTGTTCCTCAGCAAACCCACAGATAATCATTATTATAGTCGCCTAAAACCATTCACTTGCAGTCTGCAAGAGGAAGTGCTTTTTTTTTTTCTCTTTGAAAATTTTACAAAGCTTGCTAGTGATGGCTCAGATTGCAACACTGCTTGAGAGAAATACTAGATTTAGATGATTCACACCCACAACAATAAAAACTTCTAGTGTAATTCAAGACAGCTGACTACAGACTTCAATCATACATTAATACTTAGCTATATTTTTTTTTATTATTATTTTACTGCTTCAAAGTTAAAATTGAGTTGCAAGTGCTGCCCTGCAACAGGGAATGTTCTGGCAGGGACCATCACAGCTCTGGCATGGACTTTGCATGGCTGATGCCAAGAAAAAAATAAGGGAATGTCAGGGCAAGATGAGAAGAAAATAATTCAGTGAAGAAGGAGGCAGTGTTTTAAGATAATCAGTTCCGTTTCCCTGCTAGTTGTTGGTCTCAAGCTGTTATAACTTTTCCCAAATGACTTATCTAAATTAAGTTTCCTGTCTTCTTTTGGTTGTGTGAGTTCTCTGCAATCTTGTTGTGTTAGTTTCTGCCTGAATTTCTTCTGTGAATGATGCAGACTTCTGAAAGATCTTTGTCTTAAACCAGAGATTGTTATGATGGGCTTCCTCATTTCTTCAAACCCTTTTAGTTCCATCGTTGTATTCTATTGCAGTACCCTAGTGTTTTATGACAACTACTGCTCCATAGAGGTGGTGCAGACTATACCATAAAATTTAATCCCTTAAAGAATACACCGTGAGACCGGCTTTCCATGTGCTTCCTCCACAATTCTGTTCCGAGAACTTTGGACTGGCTGTTCACCTTGGCTCTGTGGGCCTGTGCTTCTCAGAGTCCCGGAGAGAGGTCACGGCAGCATGTCTCATAGGGACAGAGGAGTGGCTCTTTGGCCCTTGTTAAGGAGATTAATTATTACTGATTTGTTGTGAATACCTGTTTTTTTTAAAAAGTGGATGATAATCCCACTAACCTCTTCCACAGCCACAACCTGGATATTTGCCAGCGGTAGCAACTTCTAGTCACCTCACTGCAAAGGCCTTTACAGCGTTCAGAAGTGAATTGGGCATGTACCAAAAATAAACCAAAAA
>NW_009708721.1:15752-47809 GCF_000703405.1 Apaloderma vittatum | reverse complement strand
GGAAGAGCTAGAAATTTTGATGTTTCGAGGAATAAGACGCTTACTAATCAAACGGGTTGTTGGAAGCAGTTGCCCAAGCAGGTTATTCCAGAATCGTCGTTTGGAAGATCTGCTGTGTTTTTTGGCAGGAACATTTAACTTTGGCCACTCTTAGGATGAGGACACAGAACTGTTTGGATTCACATTTGCCTCAGCATTTTACCCTGAGCTAAGCTGGGTGTTGCTCAGGAAAAAGCCATGGAGTTTGTCTTCTGTGATACATCCAATCCTCAAATGTGCCCTTTTATTTAATGTGTGATGTTTTAACTTAGTGCTTTGAGAAGGAAAGGAGGAATTCTTCCCAAGTTAACCTAAACTTAGATGGTGTTGCTGTGTTTGTTTGTTTGTTTCAGGGAATTATTACAATCAAGGGGAGATTCGTAAGAAAGAACTGGAACAGAGTTGTTTTCTTCTGGGGATTCCTCCTTCCGGTGTAACAGTCATTGATCACAGGTAACTGGTTTTCATTTACAGCATCATTTCCTTGAGTTTTGAATAGGGGATGAAGTTCACTTTCAAGTTCAGTGAAAGCGTACTGTATCATTCTAGAAAGTTTTGAGGAAACATTTCAGATATTCTTGTCAACCCTTAACATAAATCTAATTAATGCAGAAGACAATTCAAGTGTGTAATGGGGATCATAATCCCTAGGTTAAGCTCTGATGATACAGCATTTGGGATAATGGTGACCGTACTTGCTGGGGTCTGGCACAGAGTGTTTGGGCAGCTTTTTTTTTTGTTGCATTTGTTGCAATGTCACACAGACAATTACAAATTCTCTGAATTGCCTGTGGCAGGTTTGACTGTAGACAAGTCTTTAGAGGGTTAGTGTGGAATTCTATTATATTTATAATCTGGTTTAGTCCTGGCTAAAGACAAAAGTGATTGCAGGATTAAAGACAGTCCATTGCAGTAAGATTTTTTCAAATTAAGCCGTACAAGTTTTCTGTTTTTCTGAGGTATGATGTTGTTGTCTTTAGTTGTGTGTAGATACAAAGGCAGGTGATAAAGCTGACACTTCTTTGTTTTGGGATTAGTTCAGGAACTCACTTCTGGGAAGGTGATATAACACCTTGAATCAGTGTAACAACACTAACATCATAAAGGCCTCTGAAATTGCCTGATCATTGTTTATCTAGGGTTGATAGGAGCTGAACTAGATAACTGATTGCTAGGAAACATGGTACAAGTGGTTGTTTCAATTGTAAATTACTATTATACAATCCATAAAGAATATTTTTGTTTATGAAGAAATTACTTTAATAGCAACATATTGATTTGAAGCCACTCCAACTAGAAAAGTCAGAGTTGGCTGACTTTTTTTTCCAGGCTGGCCCTTTTCCCATGAGCATATTTTCCCTTGAGCTAAGGCTACAGAAACTGCAGTCCAGAGTATGAATCTTCTTGAGTTCTTTGCTTTTTTTAGCTTTAGGTTTCTCTCCAAGTTTTCAGCTCACTTAGGAAAACAGCATAGGAGTTGTTATTTCCTTTGGAATGAAAAGAGATGTTTCCATTCGCTTCTCATGAACAAGTTTTGGATGACTTCAAATTTTGTAGTGCAATCATAAGACAATGCCCAAAACATTTCAGAGAGGGATAAGGAAAAAAGCTGCTGAGCTTTGCTAAGCATAAAGTCTGCTCAATGAACCATCTTTTGAAGTGAACATGGAGCCCAGAAGCCTGCTGGCCTTCCATGCTCTAATGCAGTGTGAGGCTGCTTAGTGTGTGATCCAAGTTTCCCCGGTACCGCTCAGTCATCCCTGCTGCGTGCACAGCCTGGAGGACTGATTTGTGCAAGTAATACTTCGATATGCTCTGTAGGAAGGTGAGGGCTGATTTAGAGGAATAGCTCAGATCGTGCGTCTCTATCACTTTCATTGCTACTATTGCACATATTTATGTAAGCAATGACTGAAATGCGATTCCTTCAGTGAATGCAGTGCCTGAGAAGACAAATTCATCCCATTGTCCAGAGCTTCTGGGCATGGACTAGAATGTACAACGTTGTTCTAAGAAACAGGTTTAGATTTGAAGTCTCTACCTCTGAGATTAAATTGCTTTGAGATAACCATCAAATTGTCTTTGTTGTGCGTTCAAGGAGTGAACTGCAGTTCTTGCTGAATTTGCTCAGGGCTTGTTCACACAGTGAAGTTAAGTGTGTTGGCAGTGCTTTATTTGCTCTGCAGTAGCTCGCTGTATGGATGCTCTGTATGAAAAACATCTGTGGATCAGGTGTGAGCAAAATGGTAGAAGATCGTTTCTAGAGTAGCTAATTTTTAGAGCACTATTCTCCAGCAGCTTAGACAAAGCACTGAGGATCAAATCCCGGTTCCTGGACTCCTTAATGTCAGTAGCTTTCCTATGCTTCTGTTACAACTTCTGCAGTTTATAGATTTTACAAAAATATTTGCTGGTGTGTCATGATGTGAAACTTGCTAAGTTAATATGTTGTCTGCTGCTAGATTTCCGTGTAAATTCATGCTTATGGAATATAGTTCAGGAGGTTGTTCCTTTTTTAGCATTTTGTCTTCCGTAGGCACAAGATCAGAGCCCTTTGGCTTTTTTTGTTCGCTTCCTAGCTCTTTGGAAGATAATTTTCCATCAGTGTAAGGAACTAGCACATTGCTTAAGAACTGCAGTTGGCGTGCTGCCTGTCTAACATTTCCTACCCAAACACTGGCTGCTTTACATTATCCGAACTGCAGACTTGTCTTTTGGTAAGGAAAGCCCAAAGGACTGGTAGGTCTGGATCTGCTCCAGCCATTGTAGTGTGGAGCTGAGTCATGCTGCTTCCTCTTTCTTTGCATGACCTACCAGTGATGAGTGCAATTTTCAAGATGTAAAGGGGGAAATCCATCTGGAGAGCAAGGTGATTGACGTGCTCGGTAACTTACTTGGCCAGGCAGGTGTAAAGCCAACAGGACATTTTGACTTGCATGTGAAGCTGTAAAGAGAAAGCCTCAGTCAGTCAGCCTGCGATGAAATCTCCGGTAAGGACTCTGCTAAAGCCCTTATTAAGCAGTCCCTTAACAATGACTCTCTCCAGTACAAGCAGGATTGCTGGGGCAGGACTGGCTCAGTCTCGGTCAGACAACTGCTTTGCAGTGATTCTTCAGCAGGTGTTTGATGTTGTCACTGTGTTTGTTGCCTCAGTTAAGGACAACTCAGATCTTCTGCACAAATGTGGTCCCAGACTGTACCCGTGTTTCAGCCCACAGGAATCTCCCATAGCAAAGTTCTTTGCTCCTGTAGACAGATGTTTTCTAAACTGTTTTCACTTTCTGAAGGAACAAGCGAAAAGGAAGCCTAAATTGTTCTTTTTCTAATATCTATTTTGAGTTCATGGAAAGATAAATATCAGACATTTAACTGCAGCTTCTGAAGCTTTTGTGCAGGGTCGTACTGGACAGAAAGTGAAACTCACTATTTGCATCTTTAATGTGAAAAAAAATATTTGACCAAAGTTTGCACTGCAAAGAAAATAGTAGCCAAGATTTGTGTAAACTAGAAAATTTTCCATTTGCTGCACAAAGGCTTACAGCAAATAATGTTACGTTAGTTTCCAAGTTTCCATGGTAATTGCACTCCATTTGCTTTTTAATTATTGTTATTTCACTTAAGGCCAAAAGGGCTCTGATAATGCACAGGAGAGAAAACATCTGCTGATACAGAATCACAGGCTATCTGCAGGTTTTTTATGAGGCTGGAAAGAGGCTTGAATTCTTTTTTTTTTTTAATATAATTATTCTTTGTGGTAATTAGTTACATTTTGTCTTCCCAAGTTCCTCGTGGTGTTATAGTTTGGCATTTTACTTTAGTGCTAATTCTAAAGAACTGATCTATGTGCTGAGTAAAATTAAAGAAAAATAAGGAAATCAACCTCACCTTTTGAATCAGTCAAATATACTCATAATCATCCATAATCACCCTGAATACTAGCACACTTTACCATTACAGGAAGTATGAAGCCTTTGTCAGTCAGATGGGTATCTCGATGTTTATGTAATCACTGTAGCCTAATTTCACTTCTGTTTAGTGTAATTCTTGAGATTTATATTGTTTTATTTTGGAGGAGACAGTAGAATATTTAGCCACCTATTTTTATTTACATTTGTAAAGGAACAGATAATTTTTCCAAAACGCTTACCACGTGGCCGCTCATGCTGATATTTAGGACAACAGAACACTTTATAAAAAGGATTATATCAAAGTCTGCCTTTCGGCTTCTGCTTTTATAAGCGTTGCTCTATGCAGTAATTTAAGAGGAAATTCTTCTGGGGATTGAGATGTCTCTCTGCCCTCCAGGAAAGCTGCTTTCCGAAGCAAAGGCTTCTGTTGCAGTAAGTTGGGTTTAGCTGTTTTGTGCTAAGTCAGACATTTTCCTCCATAAGGAAATCTGCCCTGTTTCCCTTGGGGCTTCTGTGAACCAGGTTCTTTCTCAGCTTTCTAGTGTAAGTAGCTTCCTTGCTGTACAAAAAGGAGGAATAGTCTGTGGTGAAAGGGAAAATGATCCTTTCAGTGCTAATGGGGCGTGTTCCCCACATTACCTCTGCAGAGCAGTGAGCAACGATCCCTTCCACAGCATTCGAGGATTTTCCTTCAGATGTCAACAGAGACCTGTGGAGCTGTGTCAGTGAAGTCACAGCAGGGTTTGATTAAGAGCAGGAGTGTGGCCAGTGAAGCCAAGGGCTCTGAATAAATGCAAGGGAGAGGGAAGGAGTATTGCTAAAGGACGAAACGTCTTTGTGGAAATCAAATCAAAATTATATATTATCTCTCAAGATTATTTTAGCAGAAAGAAAACTATACTGATCTCCAAGCGTGAAGGATGAGAATAGGGATTCCAGTCATCCCCCAAAGCTGGTGCAAGTTTGATTCAACTTAAAAAACATCAGCACTGGTAAGCTGATAATAAGAAAAGAAATAAGGCTGTGTTTCAGGAGTCTGGGAAGACTGACCAGGGCTGAGGACAGGAAAGTGCTCTAGAAGTCCTGTATTTTTGTTTTTCCTTAGTTCAGACCTTCAGAAATGCCTTGTACTGTTCTTTCGTGACTGGCTTTTAAAAGTCTCCCACTTATGTTAAAGACAGGCATCTTCTCTGGAGCAAAGAAAGCCTCAGTGACCCTTCCTGAATTTGCTCATGGTTCACGTCCCAGCTTTGCCATCTCCTGGTAACACAGCCAGATTTGCTGACTGGAATGATTCTGTAACTAGACCACTGGTGTCTGTGTGGAAGTAAGTGTCTCTGCGTTTGCTGCTTTACAGTATAAAATTCAGGGTTTCATACTAAAATATTTTGAATGACTTCTTCCACGGTGCTAGTAAACTATAGAAAGATACGGTCATTAGATTAAAGACGTTTTCAACAGTTATAGTCCCCTGTTAAATATGGCAAACTATAACAACCTATTTATTTTGCCAGTGACACAGTGGAACAATACAGCATGTTTTGCCAACAGACACCCTGACAGACTAATGGAGAATGACAGGCGTTTTCCCTTTGCTCCCAGAAGGTTCCCTGCTTTGATAGCCCAGCAACAGCTCAGTTAGTCCCTCGTTTTAACTTGCAGCTGCAAATGCCTTGCTGTTAATTATAGTCAGACTGTGTTTTTTTATCTGAGGAGAGAAAATGGTCAACTCTTTTCCTTAAAGAGCTTGAGCTCTGCATTCCTCCCAGCTTACTCAGGGAAAATATATTCATATTTCTACTGGGAACACTCTTGAATGCCTTCTCACTATGGATTGGGCGTTAACGCCTTGTTCACAAGAACTGTGTGGTTTCTTCGTGTGTTCTCATACTCTTGTTTTAATTGTAGCTACAGTAAAAAATGTTGAGTGCCTCAGTGAAAATTAAGCTGTGAGATCTGAGGCTGTGACATGGTTTGGAAACACTGTTCAGTTGCATCTGCAGCGGCCTTGCATTTTCTTGCGTGTCGGATCATTGCTGTGCAGGAAAACAGAGGAAGGGGATTTGCAGCCTCTCTTGGTTGAAATCCCCTTTGGAGTTTTTCCTAAAGGTCAGGATCATGGGTGTGCTAGATGGCGTCTGCGGGTAGTGTGTACCTGTACTCACACTTCTGCAACTTCCGCCAGGCTGCCTCAGTTGGTGTGTCCAGGGGCCTCATGACACTAAAACCAGTTCAGACAGACACTAGAAAATTTATGGAATAATCAATATCTGGGCCTTGGGAGCAAGGGCTTTGTTTGGCTCGTTAAGGACAGAATGTTTCCAATTACAAGGCATAGTGTCAAAGGCTTTCAGACCACTTTAAATGCCGCAATATGCTGTCTTGACAAATGCCAACAATATAATCCTAATTTCTTCAGCTTACTTTCAAAATTCCCACTGAGATCAGAAGACATCTCCTATGGTGGAAAGTAGGAAGAAAAGATAGGAAGCAATGTGTACAGGATGAGTGGGAAGCCTCCCCTTCTCCAGCAGACTCAAAGGTTTGACTTGAGCTACAGAAGCAGGATGTCCTTGGGGCCTCTGGGACAGGACCATGGGGTGAAAGAAATCCCCAAGAATTTCACCTCCTCCTGAAAATAATTGCAGGGCATTCATTGGGGACCTTTCTGGCTCTTCTGTAGAGGAAGACATTGTCAGGGTAGAAAAAAATTTGCTTTGTGGACATCTCTCTTGAGTAGTGAAAGGAGCTCAGTTACTTTCATGTTGATTGAAAGATACTATTTTTTATAGGAATAGCAATATCTGGACTGCGAACACTGTAAAGACTCAGTGGAATTTTTGTGAGAATGTAGACTTATAAATTCTGTGCTTTTATACAACGTGTTTTGGGTCTGCATCAACCCAGTTTTTACACATAGGTCACAGAACTGGAGCTGTAGAATCTTGGATGTCTTTGTTCCTCAGAGCCACCTTCTGGTCCCTTCAAAATCAGTGGGGGTTGGCCTTTGATTTCAGTAGGACCACAGAATTGTCATTGGAACAGTCAAGGAGAGAAAACAAAGTCTTGTTTAAAAAAATGTTGGTATGGGGAAAGTTGGAAAAGCAACTGTACAATGGATATTGTGTAAAATATGTTTTCTCTTAATGACCTTCCAGCTCAGATTGGCTCTGTTTACTTACAAATCAAAAGCTGGTTTGTCTAACTGCCAGCACGGCAGAACTCGGTCTGGGATCTGAATATCCAGCTGTGTCTTTTGCCTCTGACATCCTCCCAGTAATAAAAGTTGTGTGGCTGGGATTTGGCTAAAACTGCGAATGATGTGTGAGCCAGAATTGAATTCAGCTTGCTCTTCCTCTGCAAGACAATAGAAGTTAAAACTTGGTTGTGTCAATAAAATAAGCATATACAGCTCATAACCCCTCAGGGACCAGATATGATGAATAAGATGCTCTTTTTCCATCATCACATTACTAACCCTGACCGATGTTAGTAGTAAGTCTGTGAGAACTCAGACTTTTGTCTTCCACATTTCAAAGCCTGAGCAGAAGCTTTTATGGAGTTTACCTGTGAAGATGCAGCAATCTAGAGAATAAGCAGAGCTAGGACAACCTGTGCAGTGCCATCTAATTCAGGTTCTTTGTTCTTCACTTTCAAATTCCCTGAAGGGTAGCAATGCTAAGTGCTGCCCTTGTTCTGTAAGCCTGTGCTCTCTTAACAGCTTCCCTGCAGACCGATAAGGTAACAGAGAAAATAACTTTTTCGTGGGTGAACTGGTACTGCTCGCATGCCTGTTGGCTTTCCCGTTTCAGTATTTTCTCCAATGGTATGTTAGTAAACGAGGCTGCTTTGTGTAGCAGAGTCTCTCAGATTTTGCAGAACAGAGGTTTCTGTTCGGTAGCTTGTCAAGAGTTTGGATGCTGCACCTTGTGAGACAGAGGCCACAGGAGCGTGTGGGGATGGAGAGGTTTCAGGTCCTGGGGTACTGTCTGGATGTAGGCGAAGCTGTCTCAGTTCGTAGGGGGCAATGCATAACGAGAATTTTGCATAATGAGAATTTGTTTATTGTAGGGTCTTAGAACAATGGCGAAAGCTCTGGCTGCAGGACAGAAGAAGCAGTTTCACATGGGGGTTGCACTTTGGCCACCTCATTGTAAAACACTGCTTGTAAAGTTCTTTCCATTAATAAAACCCGATTTGACATGACTGAAAGCTCCTCCAATTGACAGTATTAGTGTGAGCCAGTAAAGGGGTCCTAGAATCTGAGGCTCCACAGATGCTTCAAGCCGACTGCACTGGGGTGTTGCTCTGCAGCAGCGTGATCCAGGACTGCCTCTTGAAGCATCCTGCAGCAAGAGAATTCCCATTTGTATTTTCTTGGCTGAGTTTGTTGTGACATGCCCTGTTATTTTTGCCTTCTGTGTCCATTCTGAAGTTCCCCCAGGCATCCCTTCAAATGAAACATTGCCTCACCGTGGAAGTGAAGCCATTAAAAGTGAACGCGTTCGCCAAACACTTGGAGCAAATACAGTCAGCTCTCGTCTACCAGAAGTGGACTTGTGAGTTGACATTGCAAAATTTGGGAAGAACAATAGGCCTTTCTTGAGCAGTTTGATGCAGTTTTTCAAAAAGCTGAGCTGTGCTGTTATTTTTTTTGCCACATCATGAATGAAGGTTTTATATTTGCATAGAGCAAATGTAGAAGGGTTACTGAGCAAGGGGGTTAGGGCATAGAGCTTCACACTTCAAAATCCTTTTGAAGAAATCTATGTTCTCTGCTGACCTCTGCTAAGGTCTTGGACTTTTCCTATATTTCACTTTCATCCTCTAAAAATCCTTCCTCCTTGCAGAGCTGTGAGGATGGACCAAGTTTCCATACTATTCTCATAGATAATGCTGTATAAGTGTTAAGGATCACCATTAGAGTCTTCCTTGTTAGTCAAAGGGTTAATTCTTTCTCCAAAGAAGGAGATCTGATTTAGGTTTGGCAGGGGAGGAGGGAAGACAGAGGATTTTGTTCTGCAGGAAACTAGGTCAGCAGGTTTTTATTATCGTGCTTGACAGCCCAATGTGGTTTGCATTTAGGAATGAACTTGGTTGACATTGCGTATGGTTGATTTCCTCTTCCCAGAAAGCAGCCTCGGACATCGCTCCCTACCTTATGGCATTCCCAAATTGAGTGCAACAGAATATTTAGCTGAAGTTGTGAGTTTATTAGACATGTTTTTAGAGTGGTGTGTCAGGAGTGCCTCAGGAACACAGGATGAAGACCAAGATATTTTAGAGAGGAGGAACAGTCGGCCTGGAATCTTTTCAGTCACCGAAGTGCATCGGAGTTGCAGAGGTCTTCATTGTTTTTACAGCCCATCTACCGATGATTGTTCCTATGGCCTGTAGCATTGTTTGGGTTCTGTGTGGATGTAGTCAGATTCTGATCCTAGTCCTGCCAAAGTAATTTTGGAGTAATCCCCTTGCTTTCTTGGCAGCTGCTGCCCTGTGTGGCTGAAGTCACAGCGCGGTCCTGCAGATAACTTAGATGGGGAGTTTGCCATTAGAACTTATGGACCATCATGACTGATGAAAGATTGGAATAATCCAGAATCTGTAAGCTTAAAGCTTTCTTGACCATATAGCCTGGAGTGTGTTTTTTTTCCTGGGCAACTGAGTCTAGTAGATACCTGTGTTCTTTACCTCTGCTTATTGAAGATCAAACTGTGGCAGACATCATGCATGTTGGAGAACTCAGACTGTCTTTCTTTACAGATTATTTTTACTTTACTAAATAATGAAAATCCAAGTATGTATAACTTGAAAACAAAGTAGATGGATTTTTTTAATTGTAAAGATCAGTTAAGGGTGATGGAGCTTAGAAAAGCTATTGGTAATGTCTAGGAAAATATTTGAGTAATAGGATTTAAGGCTGAGCATCTATTTTGAGTTTTATACTCTTGTTGTTTTACAAACTTTAATGTGACTTAATGGCTTTTCAGTATAATAAAACCATCTAATTCTGTCCTGTTCTAGTCTTTATTCAGTTCTGGCATCAGGAAACCCAGACATTTTTGTAAACCAAGTTTGGCTTTTAAAGCTGAACAAGGAAAATACAGGCAATACTGAGAAGAGACAGCAATAGGCTGCCAGCAATTCCTGGAAATAATGGAGTTTCACAACCATTCCCTGCAGATTGGACATTTGGGGGGAAAAAGTATCCTTGTGGCTTGCATGGACAGAATAATGAAAATGTGAAGTCTGTTGATAAGGTTTGTTAGGGTAAAAATTCAAATGCCATTCTTAAGTTTAAACCAAAGAGCAGCATATCAAATGCTTTAAAATGGTAACGTCACAGAAATAACAGAGGTCAGAAAATTGCATACGGTCTCTCCCTTTAATGTTGTATTAGGCTGTACGTTGTAGTTGTCCAGTATGTGTGAAACTTTAAGCATTTTCAGCTGCAATAAATGTGCTCATGTAATCATCTTTTGAAATATGAACACGTTAAAAGCTGGGATTTCTGTAATACTCTTGTGCTCTTACACTGTTGACATCTGTGACTGAGAGTCAAGCGAATGACAGTGCATGTCACAGCGAGAGGCACAGAGAGGGCTTGTAGCAGGCAGACACGTACACACAACAAACATCTGAGCTGAGGCAGCATTTTGAAAATTGCCTTCCGCATAATGAACCAGAAGGGGTTGTAGGAGAACCTCCACAGCTTCGTTCTGCAGTGACTAATAATTTCATTCAAATTCGTTGTGACTCAGAGAAAGTCACAATGTTACTGGAAGACTTGGGTTGTATTCCTTACTGTTTAGATTGAGCTAAGTTGAATTAAACTCTTAACTCACGAAATGAGAGATGAAAAAGACTCTTTCTCTTGTAGTAGCTCTCCAGAAGGTGTATTGGATCTCTTGAGGCTGTCAGCCATGTGAAGCTTTTGGGATGTGACTCATAAGATAAATAGGCTTGGTCATTCTCGCTGTGAATAAAAATGAGTAAAATCTTGCATTTTTACAATTTGTTTTTCCTCCCCTAAAGAGTTCAGAAAATATCACAAATCATTAGCGTATCGGAGCTGTCACTGAAAATACAGTAGCTTCTGGGTTGAAACAGCAACTGTTAATAGCAGTCAGTAATGCCATGTGTATGAAAATTGTCTGCTGCCGTATATTTGTGCTGTTTCAAATGAATGAACTCAAGGGTTTCTAGACTGAAAATTAGATTGGTGCTGCGGAAGAGCAGTGCATGCACGTCAGCAAATGAACAGATGCTTGCAGAAGGCTGCGGGATAAAGAGACGCCGAGTAATGCTGGTGTACGAAGTAAGCCGTTTGTTCCCATTAGGGAGCTCTGCTGCATAAAGGACGCAGCCTGCAAATTTAAGTACGTTACAATGTTCTCCAGTATGGCTGAGATTAGAGGCCAGTCCAGTTAACTGCAGAGTAGTCACTTGGTGGAACAAACATGAAGGCATTAAACTAAAATCGTCTTTCAATGAGCAGTGGCTTCATATGGGTGCATTCCTTTTTTGTTTTAAAGTGTAACCCTATCTTTACCAATTAAAGTCGCTGTTTAATGGTTAGAATATGATCTCCAAGCTATGAACACAAACCCTATTTATCCCTTTTGTGGGATAAAATATATTTAGTCTTGCTTTATTTGTTGTTATTATTTCTTCTTAGTGTTTTAGCCAGTAAATAACTCTGTCCTTTGATAGCTGTTTACAGCTGGGACCAGGCTGACAAGAATGGTGCTCTGTGTTGTGCTCTGAGGAGGGAACCCTGCCAAGTAGCTGTCCTCCTGTTTCCCATGCCCAGGTACCATCTCCAGGCATTCCCCGTCCTGGGAGAGAGGGAACTGCAATCTTCTTAAACGTGGCTGCTCCCTGCCGATCTTTTCTGAGAATGAGACTCAGTTGATTAATTTTGTTGACAACTTATTCCAGGCAAAAGATGCCACACTGAAAGCACTGGTAAGCTGTAGACATGGGTCCCACGTAATATTACTCACAGCGGACTAACTCTATACACACCAGTGTGTGCTGGTACCGTTCGTTATTGCTTCAGACTGGTTGCTTGTGTCTGCAAGATTACTGTCCAATGTGATGCAACTTTTGGCCTCTTTCCTTAGATGCCAATAAGAAGATTAATTAGACCAGGACTGAAAATATATTAGTATTTAAGGGAGATACATTTTTTTCATGTGCTGTTTTGTCTTATTTATGCATTATACTCAGAGGTACTGTAAGGGCAGACCCTGTGTACAGAGTCAGCACAGAGCTTCCGCTGGGCTTAGTACCCTCTGTATGTACAAGGAGGTAAGGAAGGACTTTTTCTCTCCTTATTGCAGGACAGTGGAGCAGTGCTGTGCCGTTGGGAGATGTTTGCTATACAGCCTGTTCAGTACCCGCTCCTACAGTGGCTCATTCTGTTGACACTCACAGTATCCTTCCCCAGTACCTTGCTGGGGCCTTTGCGCAGCTCACGAGGGATGTCTGGCTCCACAGCACCCCCCGCCAGTCTTGGCGGTTGGACTTTCCCAGTCCAGAAGCGTCTTGGAAGGTTTCCCAGTTCTGCCATTCTGCTTTTGGTGCTCACAGCTCCAATGACTGACTCCTGACGTTTATAACCAGCTTGTGCTGCGATTGCTGCAGCCTGGTGCCTGTTTGCACATGGGGCCTTCTGATAAGGCAGGCATTTGTCCTTTCTATTCTTAACCCATTAACATTTAGAAGAGCTGCTCTCCTCACCTCTGGAGGCTGTGTTCCACCCCCTCCCCCAATATCCCTGTTCCTGCCAGATAAGATTACGCCTGGCTTCTATATTGATCTAAAAGCAGAGCGCCAAATGCAGCCCCTGCCAGTTCAAGGGCAAAGCCTGAATCCCTGTGAGCGAGCTCACGTGCTTTGGTTCAGGAGTGGAAGGGTAGTGCCCAATGGCTCTTCTTGCCCTCTCAGCAGAACCCGAGGGCAAACACAAGGGCGTCAGTTCTTTATTGTACCAGTAACATGAACATCATGGCTGCAGTAGGAACCCGCCCAAATTGCTGAGGCTGCGTCTTTGCGCCATTTCCTCTTCTTCATCTGCACTTAAACCAACGAAGGGGTTGAAGCGGTCGTTACACACTCATTTGCTTGAGGCAGTATTCAGTGTTGTATTCAGTAGCCAGAACATGGAAACAAAAGCCGAGATTCCTTTGTTTTAGGCCAAGCCTACCTCAGCGAAAGCTGCCCTGTGTCACTTGAACAGATCTCTTCATCTGTGCCTATGTACTTCCCAGGTTTTAAAAGTGGCGACCTCTTGGCAACCTGGGGAATTATAAATAGCAAAAACTATTATGGGAAAGTGGCCGTATCGACTGATGTATGTAGCCATTCGTAGTCAAATACAAAGTTATTCGTTCTTTGGTAAAAATTAGGCATTGAGGTAGTCCCAGATGTAGGAAATGCCAATAAGAAGCTGTAAGGAGTAACTGCAGAGAGCTGGTTCAGCATCAGCTCCCAGTGCCCTGGCTGTCGCACGGCGTGTGGATGGGCCTTTGTGAACAAGGGAGTCACAGCTAGTATTGCCTCAAACATATCATCTGAGAGTCTCCTGTGCTAGTTCTGTATCTTGGTATAAAGTCTACACTTCCAAAAGGAGGTTGAAGTTTGGAAAATACTTGGGAAACAGTGGAATGACGAAGGATGTGGAAGACAGGCCCAATAACGGACATTTAAGGTGCTTGAGTTATTTGCTTTATCCATGATGTGACTTAAAAATGGTACAGAAGTATCAACACGGGGAAGAGTTTTGTTGGATGAGGTCCGTTGAGTTGTTGCGTAGCTTATCGAATGAGAATAATGACCACAGGGGTCCCTGCTGGCTTTAAAAATCTATGACAATGATAATAACTACAATCAATCATAAGAATTAATTAGCTGGCAAGCCTGATTTTCCACTGCAAAACCAAAAGCCACTGGAGCAGGATGGATAGAAATTTATTGCAATTATTAAATGGTTTAAAATAAAACACTGTGATTTAATGTGCATTTATGACTCTATCCTAAGCTTCAAGCAACTTCCATGAAATTGAGGAGGCAGGCTGTATACTTTTTCCTGCCAATGTTTAAGAGAAAGTAAAACCACTGAATTGATGGAAGTCTCTGACTCAGTTTTAGAGTGAATGACTCCTTTTAGTTGTCTTACCTTACCTAATTCAGAAACTCGATAATTCAAAGTTGAGAAGCTCATTTGAAACTGAAGGAGGAAAGCTCTTTTTCATCTTGTGGTCTGTGAATAAAAACAGCCATGAAAGTCTGTTTTACTATTTTTTTGGTGCTTGAAGAGCACGTGTGATCCAAAACCAACTGCTTTATCTCCTGAACTACAGTTCACATTGTTTACTGGACCTGTTAGGTTTGAATACTATGTTGTGGTAAACTTTTCCATTTATTTCTAGAAATGTAATATAATTTACCCAACTGTTAGAAAACAATTATTATATCCTGTTCTAATGACTTGGAGCTTCTGCTTCCATCTCAACTCAAAATTGCACAAAACCTGAATAAAAATTCATTTAGTGGGGAAAAATACATCACGCCATGATTGTTAATAAAATAAACTGTAAAAATTAACTTCTGTGCTTAGCTATAGTTGTTTTAGAAATAACTAAATCACTTATTTAAAATAGGTGGAATGAAATCACGCTGTCCCACATGGCAGACAGAGGAAAGATGGGAATTTGGCTGCATTGATCCCACTCTTTGTGAATTTTCTTGTATGTGAAAAGTAGCCCCTCGTCCCTGGGGCGTTCTGAGGGTGCCTGTGCAGCAGCCACTGCTCTCCCGTCAGACACAGTCACTGGCTGTTGGAGCAGCCTAGTTGAGAGCGACAAGGCACAGGAACAGAAATGCCCTCTGCCAGTGCTTTTAGAGCTCCTGATAGACACGTCTGTTTTTCTGTTGTGCATTTGTGGTTTTTTTTTCCCATTTTCAAATGTTCTATGAAGTAAATTTTTTATCAGTGACTCAGAGCAAAAGAAAATTTCATATTTCTGTGATAAGGTATTAGATGTCTGGGCAAGCCTTCAATTTAAAAATGGGTTTTTTTGCTTATCCAGTGTACTATACACGCTGATATGTGAGTGTGCAAACCTCTATTTAAGATTAAAACACCAAAAGCATGGACAGAGGAAGCAATAAAACATTATATAAGAGAAAATTCATCATTTTCGTGACTTTGTTAAAAGAAAGCCCAGATGTGGGAGTAGATATCTACTGAATCAATCATCTTCTAAGCCACAGATGATCAGAAAATTAATTTAAAAGGAAAAAAACCACGAGAGAGATTAGAGAATAAACCTGCAGAACTTAATGTTTAAACAATGTAGCCCGGACTAGTTTGGCCTTACAGAGAGTTGCATTAACAGTAATTTATTTAGGAATGTTTAACCCTCAGGATTTAAATTCAGGAGACAGACCTGCGCGGTGGTTACCCAGGCTGAAGGACAGGATTGCTCCCGCGCTTCTGCTGCAGAGTGTGTCGGGAGAGACAAGTCCCCAAGCGGAGCTCCAGTAAGGAACCGAGATTTTGTGCTGATTGCAGCGGTGCCAGGATTTTCTGTCCCCGCCCTGTCCCGTTATCCCGGTACAGCTGTGCACATCCACCTCCAGAGGAGCACAAGGTGGCTCTGGGCCACACTTTTACAGAACATGGGGGCATCTTTCCATCAATGGTTTGAGGAGAGGCGTGTTTTTATTAAAGCATTCTCTCTTCAGCTCTTATTGAGCAGAGACAGTGAGAAATTCCTGCAGGATTGCCCTCCCTGAGATGAGGAGGGGTACGCGCGTTGTTGAGCAGGGACGTTGCGGACTCCCGCGGGTCCCCGGAGCAGAACCGCTCCTGCGGGAGCGTGTCCCTGCGCCCGGAGAGCGGGGCCCTGCCTCGCAGCGGCGGGGCTGAGCCCGAGAGCTGCTCCGGGCTGCTGCAGCAAGGCTGCTTCTCCTGCAGGAGAGAATTGTGCCATTAGGGTGCACATCTCTGCACCGCCCTTCTTTGTGAGCTTTTTACGTATTCTGTGTGGTCTTGTGTGTCTAAAGCAAGACGGGCTCCGAAGATGTAATTTAGATATACTTCTGCTAGCAACATGTGACAAGGGAAATAAAATACTTACGAATATTTTGACTTGCAAAACAGCACCGGGGTCAAGGTACTCTCGAACAGCTCAGTAGAAACTCCTTTAAACTTGCCTGCCTTCCTGGCCTATTTACAGGCCTTGTCTTTACCCCTAATCCGTTTCAGAAGATGTGTTTCCATTCTGATTCAGGGATTGCCCAGCAGGATGTTTGTCTTAGCACGCAGGGACAGCTGTGGTGACAGTCTCTGCTGCCTCAGGCCCTTAGAGACTCGGGGTAATCAGATGAGCCCCGGCCATGCTTCAGCGCCTTAGCACTGAACTGAAACACCCGTTGTCTGTGGGGGATGATAAAGGAAGTGACCGAGTTTAGAAGTTGGGCAATCATTTCCTGAGGTATAAACTATGAAACTAAATGAAGGTCGAGGAGCCAGGCAGCATGAAAAAAGGATGGTCTCATGTTGGAGAGATACATACAAGAAATGCAGATGATTTGAAGTTAACTCTTAAATACATGTTGAGTAATTTTTATATAGCATCTATCCCCTAGATCCCTATCCAGAGTACAGCTGTACAGATCTATTTTCTGAAATGTTTCTTTTGCTTGCTTTGTGTTGTGTGACAGAGGTATATATACAAAGTTTTCTATTTGAGGAATCTTAGGAGTTACTGGTAACAATAGTAGATACAAGTTAGACAGCAATGGGGTTTTTTGAACTGCTAGCACACTATTTAAAATGCAGTTTGCATAGCAAAAGCAGTGACCAAATCCCTGTTGAATAGTAGCCAAGAGTATCCATCGGTGTGTTTTATTCATGCAGTGTGCCACAGCAGTTAACTCAAATCTGTATTGATTCTATTTATTTCAGTTTAGAAAACATCTCCACTGAGCAGTCAGTGTGATTATTATAAGGACAAGGAGCAACATTTAGGACCGACGGACACACACACACATACACACACATATATATCCAAATCTTTTGCAAAACTTTCTGTCATATTGCTTTTCCTAGGAGAACACGTTACCCTTAAACAAAAGCCCTTCCTGTGGTTCCCAAGAACCTGGCTGCTTCTTGGGAACCGCAGGAAGTGCGTCAGTAATAAATGTACACAGATCCATGGTACGTAGTAGATGGCTGTAGTTACTTGGCTGTCCCAGGAATCCACACAAGCAGAACAGCGGGAATGCTAGGCAGGCCAAAGACACACAGGGTTGAGAAAGTCCATTTAGTGAAGGAACCTACATTAAATAGCTCTGCCACTTGTTGCAATTGTTTCCTTCTGCTTGTGATGATTAAATCACACTGATCTGGTCAACCCAGGTCAACCACAACGTCACCAAGGCAACTGACTAAACCAGTCACTGCCTTCCAGTATTGCCTGCAGCAACCCAGAGTGGTGCCAGCATTTGAATATGGCAGCATGGAATGGCTCACAATTCCCTACTCCAGCTTGTACAAACAAGCTCTTGATATAGCTGAAATGTTATTCAAGTCTCCTCAGCAGCACCAACCAAAATGGATGAGATACTCAAAAATGGGGCTGCGTGGGACCACACCAAGATTCCAAACCGTGCAGTGTGTGCTTGGCCAATATCTCTGTAACATGCCAGGAGAGAGCACTGGTCAGGGGCTACAGACACTTCTTACTGCTTTAATTAGTTTTCAGGAAGAAGTTAGGGCTGCACATAGGGCTGCTAGACTGCAAGGGGTAGTGAAGGAGAGCCTGAGCTATCATTAAAAAGGAAAAGAAAAAAAAGCCTAATCATGTAAATCCCTGTAGTTCATTTCCTCCTAGAAGATCTGTGCTCTGTAATGATATTGCCACAGAAGCCTTTCTTCTTCTGAGTTCACGTGAAAGCTAAATGATTTTATTCCCATTGGCCTTAGTTCCATCAGAATACATGAAATGACAAAGTTTTTCAGGTACAGTGTAAAACTGAATTAGAAGTGGGTGGCTGCGGTACTTCAGATTAGAGCAAACTATTGAAAGGAATAAATTCCTTAAAGGGACATTGCTAGGTTGGGAGTACGTTTAGTGTAACCCCACTACCAAATAGGAAGCCACCAACAAAGAGTGCCAGCAATCCAGAATTCCCAACATACAGCCACTATGAATAGAACTAGATACACTGGTAGGAGGTAAGTAATGCTGACAAAGTATTTAAAAAAAAAAAAAGGCAGATATTTTCATTATAATGAGTTAAATGGTGTAAAAGATACTCATTATGTCAAAGTAGTGAGATGGGATTTACTAGTTTACTCATGGAGTTTTGCTGTTGCTGTAGGTACTGAATCCAATTTTGAGCACTTTAGGTAATTTGTTCTATAGGAAATGTAGCTGTTCTGGTGATGCAGCAATTTAAAAATGAGAAAACAGAACTTGATGAAGCAAATAGGAAATGTGTGCTTTCATTTGTCGCATACTCACCATTTTCCCTAATGTACAGTAAATTTTGCAAATGCAGATGGTGTTTTGTGACGTATAATCTCAGTTTTATTGCTTGAGAGATCAGGAACAAGGTAAATTGGATGCTTTGCTGGATATCGTTGAGCATCTTTTGCCTCCTGTAGCTTCTTCCATTTTGGTTAAAAGGAAGAAAATATTTTTACTGCAGTGCGGGAAACAGAAATACTTTTTTAGAAACTGAAATGGGATTTGGGATTAATCTTCTGTTATCTGATCCTTCTGTACCAAGTGAAGCATTAAATGAAAACAGTTTGACTGCAGTTCCATGCCAAGTCATGCCTCTTCTTCTAACAAGACACATATTAACTATCTCATCGTACCTGCATAATCCTTGTGCAGTAATTTCAATACTTGCTCATTTCAGGGTTGCAGTCTGTTTCTCTGCAATTATTATTTATATTAAATTAATTGCATAGCCTTACCTCCATGCACATGTGTTCTACATTCTTTTGTGACTGTAAACTTAACAAATCTTGACTGAGTTATGTGCCATTTTCTCTTCTTCAATAGTTAATACTGAACTGAATTTCCTTAATAGTGTAAGTGTTCAGTCTGTTTTCAGATGAAAGATTTATGTTTTCATGTAAATGAGTTTTTAAATCTGAGCGCAGAAAAGTCTGTCAAACAATGCTTGAAGAAAGCAAAATTTGTGCTTATTTTGGGGTACAAAATGTCAGGGAATAAAGAAGAGCAATTCACAATATAAGTTGAATACATTCTTCATTAAGTGCATTCTACTTCATGTCATTACACAGCATCAGCAAGATTTAAACCCTTCATTTTGAAAGGAAAGGTCACATCTGTAGTAAATTACGGTCTCTCTTATTTAAACAGTAGCATTGTTATAAATATTTTCTTCCTGTATTTCTGTTTCATAAGCCAAATACTCAGCATTTCTCTTACTCTTGTAAGTAGCCACACGCTGGTCTGCCAAGGCCGGTTTATCATTTCCCTTGAAAAAGACGTTGTATAATATTGCAGATCAAACATTGGCAGACGGAGGTTTGAGCTGTGGGGATGAGGGCTGGAGGCGTTCACAGAGTTTTGCTGATAGATTGAGACTCAAGGGGAGCGCTCTGTGGAGTGTCCGTACGCAAGGGTCGGACAATTCAGCCGGGCTCACCGGTGAGGGGCAGAGAACCGGCTATTGCAGTGATCCTGCTTCTGCAAAATGAGACTGAGTCACTGATTTCATTCGAGCTTTTTCAATGCTTCGCTTTTTAGCCAGACCTAGCAAATTCCCTTTCAGTGGTTTTTTTGATGAAACATTATATTTGGATGTAGGTAGAACAATGAACGTGTCATTGTATCAGAGGAAAGAAATCCAGACAACCTTTCTTACTGGGAATAACGAAATTTTACTGGACAGTGCAATATTGTAGGCCAAGACATGGGTTTATGTAGACTGCTCCTAAGTAACAAGTACATAAGTAACAAGTACCTAAGGAAAAGTGGCCAAGAATATTAATAGAAACAGTCATCTAGGGCTGTGTCATACCAGTGCAGTCCAGCGCACGCTTGCGTGACGCAGAGGTCAACACTTTGGCCTCTGGCAGGTTTGGGGAGTACTTTTAACTAGCTCCTATGACACTGGTGTAATCGTGGATAATGTGCAACTGCTGATGTGTTTTCTGCTCAGTCAAAGGGAGGAATAGGTGAGGCTTTGCAGAGCACCTCGAAGAAGCCTGTTGAAAAGTGAATTTTCATTTGCCCCAGGCAATAAAGCGTATTCCTGGAGCAAGTGTGGGTGATGCAGGGCTGGGCTGTGGCTGCGCTGCGAGCCGGGAGCTCACATGCTCCGTTCCAGGCTCTGCCCCTGACTCAGCTCTGTTGCCTCAGGCTCTCTAGGGAGAGTTACCTGAGCTCTTAATTCTCTCATTATAAAATGTGGAGGTTATTACTTGTTTACTTCCCCATACCAGCCTCACAGGGGGGTTAGTTAATGAACATCTGTTAACGTGCAGAAATAAATGCTGTAAAAGTGCAGAAGTACTAGCGGTCCCTCTCAAACTGATGGCACGGCTGCAGGTTGGTGATCTGCAGCTTTTCCTAATGGGACTGTGCTGTAAAATTAAATAACCATTTTAGCAAGGCATCTGTAGAGCACAGCTGCCCTGTCTGCAAGGTGCTCCCTGTGCCCCTGGTACTTGGACGGTGCTCCAGAGCCCCGCACTGGGATGCTGCGCCAGCACCCGTCTGCACCACTGGAGGAGTTTTGTGACCCCCACGTAACCCAGATGTGGGCAATTCCTAGCACACAGCTCTTGATGAGGGCATTGTGTTCCCAGCTCCAGTTCATTATCTGTTCTCCGTTCACTTCTTTAAAGCTTATTGATGTCCTTACCCCTCTTGCTGGATGTCTTAATCCTGCTCACTTTCCTGCGATGGTATCAGGAGGGCGAAGCGCTGCTCACACCTTTCTCCTGGCACGTTGCAGGTGGCTGCTGGAGTGTGAAGCTCCTGCTCGCAAGAGTTAATCGTATCCAGCCTTTGGCAACCTTGGCCTGGTCCTAGAAATCCGGCTGGGTGCTGGCGGGCGGCCGGGGGCTGCCGGGAGCCTCCTCTCGCCCGACATGTGAGCAGGGTAAACAGGCCGGCGGCGCTGCGGGCGAGGGGAGGCTCACTAGTGGGCCAAAGTTCAGCAGCTGTATGGCGGCCCCGCGGCAGCGCCGGGGTTACTGCCGATCACCCCAGCTGTTGCTATAGCAAAAGCATTGCATAACGCTCGCATTAAACCAGAGCGGGGAGGAGAGGAAGGCTAACTGATAAAAGGTCGTTGTGTTTGCACTAGTTTTATTTGTTGTTGTCGAGTCCCTCTTAGCTGTCGCAAACTGAGTTCCGAGCGTCGTTCCTGGCTGGGCTGCTGCGGATGCTGGTGGCGGATTTTCACCGGCTGCAAAGAGAGAGAGGAGCCTGGCCTAGAGCTTGCTCATGTAATCGTGTAACTGGGGCATTGGCATGAACGGGGCTTGCAAGACAGTGCCTGCAAGAGGATTGTTTGCATGAGTAGAAATTTTGCACGTCAGTAGAATTTGTGGGATCAAGCTCAAAGTTAATAAAGGTGTTTAACTTCTTGATACAAGTCAGTAAAACTTGTGGGATCAAGCTCACAGTTAAGTGTTCAACTTCTTGATACAAGCTGCCTTATAAAAGGAAGTGATTTCATGGCAGCCATAAAATTTGCACCCAGGTAGAGACCTCAGAGCATCAGAACCTCAGTGTTACAAAGACTTCAAGAAGTAACGCACCCGTATCGTCACACAGATCAAATGGATTGCAGGAGATAGTTTTTTGTGGGAGGCCGAGCAGTCAGGAGACCTCTTTTTGGATGGAATTGGTACAGGGAAGCTGGAATGTTGTGACACGGGCAGCGGCAGTTGGAATGAGGCCATCATCCTCTTGAGATCTCTGCTCGAGTTGCATCTGCATTTACATAAGTTTTGGCATGAGAAATAAATGTCTGTGAAGTGACTATTCCGTGCTTTCTCTTCCTAGATGATTAATTAAAATGGCTGAGGGATCGATGTGGCTACAAGCTTTCTCCTGAGGTTTTCTGACTGCAGTTTATTTGATATGTGGAACAGACCATGGTCTATCTCATTGGTAGGAGCGATTCTGCTTTTGGGTCTCCTTCTCTTTGAGGGTCTGACCTGTGCTGTTAAGTCAGTGGCAAAGTTCTACATGATGTACCTATGCCAGAATATGAACTGCAGTTTTGGCCTATACAGTTTGGTGTATTTATCATTCCAAGAGCAAACAGATTTAATATTAAGGTTGTGATGAAGTGGTTGTAGGTTAGTTTGACATATACAGGTTGTGGTATTTCAGTCATTTGCCTCCAAAGAATTTTGCTTCTGTGAGAGGCTTTCTGTTCCTTCCCCTTGGGTTTGCACCCTTTCCACTGTGGGGTCCTGGATGTGTTGCAACGCATGTTACGAACTTCGTGTGCCAGTACTGTAGTAAAAACCTAGCTAGGAAGAACATGCTGTATTCTGCTTCCACCTGTCCACTTACTGCTCTTCTGCCCGAAGAGTGAGCCCTCCTGCCCAGCAGTTTGAAACTGGAAGTCTGTCCTTGAACCAGTGGTGTCAGGACTCGGGTAAGTGGGACATGACTTCGTGGTGCTTGGGTTAATGTACCTTGTCCCAAGCTCTGCCCTGCTGTGCTGTTCTTTTTTTTAAAAGTGTTTTACAAAACAAAAGAAATGAGTAGAGGGGGAGTGAAGTCCTGTGGTCTGCTCCTCAGAGTCCTGGGTTTGCTGGTGATTTGTATTTCAGTTTTAAAACTTAAGTTTTGCTTGTGGGATTGCTGGGCTTTTTACTCTCACTCAGGACAACTTAGACTGTCAAGCCCCAGATGAATTCCTGGGCACTATGGCAAAGCCAATAAGAATAACGAGGACGTGAACGCTGCTGTGTGCTCATCTGGGAACTGCCCCATCGTTTCACATAGGCCTGATGATGCTCATTCCTTGTAGTAGAGATGGTGCTGTTGGACAAATGTGGCCTATGTGAGAAATATCAGAGGGGCCAGAGACATCCTGAAGTGGTAAGGAATCGAGCCCAAGGAGCTGGGTGTTAGCAGAGGCGAGTACACCGTACTTGGGTTTAGGTCAGTTTATTCCTCCTGCGGGAGCTGACATAGACAAGAGCAGATTGTTTCAGGAATGTGGAGCAAGTTTCCCAAAGGCCACGAACCACCGCAGTCCGTGTACGCTGTGCAGGCTTTCCACTGAGCGTTTTCATCAAACGTCTTCTTGGCCTTAAGAGGGTGTTGAACTGAAGTGCTGCTACATATATACCTTTGTCCAGCAATTGTGCTTTTAAGATCCAGTTGTTAGAGGTCTGCAGATGAGATTGCCGGATGATCCTAATAGATCTGTTATTTGTCACTCAGTTGGAACAAATACCAGAAATGCACTTTGCCAACAAATACTCAGAAAAAGTTGATGAATTCTTGTTTTCCTGAACTAGGTAGGGACTTTAATGGTCTACTTTCCAGCATACCTCTCCAAAACGCGAGTGGAACAGACTTCATTTCACACTGCGCTATTGTCTGCTGCCCAAACCACATTTCAGTGGGCCGGAGGAGGAACTGCTGACTCATAATTCAGCATGGCAGCCCCAAATCTCCTGAGACTACTAAGTCTGGCCTCTGACTGATGTTTTCAGTGAACTCTGTTAATGGCCCTCAACAGAGCACACAGAAGTCCAGCTTCTATAAAATGAAAGGGAGGCGTCTTGCCCAGCACTTGGCAAGTCACTGCTGGCAGTCTGCAGGGCTGGAAACTGCTGGTTGTGCTAGAAACCGGCTAAATGGTGGCTGACTGAAAATGTGTCACTGCTGTGGGATCTGTGGCCCCACTCGTCCGATGGGCACAGAAGTATATTCTGGTCACATAATGGCTGTCAGGGCGTAGTGCTAGGGCCTGAATCGTAGGCCCTGAGCTGAAGCTGACCTATAGATGAACCTCACAACCCCGTGCTATGTCGTATTAATCACATATGTAATGTATTGATAGTCTATTTTAGCGCATATATATATATATATATTCCAATGCCAATCTGTAAAAGCTTTGCTATAAGGCTAAATGTATGGTGGGAACGAGCAGGGTGATCTTTCTTTCGCTAAAGGCCCGGTGCAAGGCTAGGGAACCAGCTGCCTCTTGTTTTGTTAGAAGTATTTTACAAGACCATGAGACCAGGGGCCTGGCTTGGGTGGGAAATACGTGATTAAAGACCGAAATAGATAGGGAGACTCCCTCGTATTCTGCCTTTAGTCCTGGCCAGGCTGTGGGAGGAATCCAACGGAGCGAACAACACCAGATGTTTCTGCGTTCGAAGTTATGTCAGGTTGTTTATTTAATTGTATAAAAGCTGGACCTTCTTGCAGTGACTTGGGAGACCTCACCTATGAGTGGACGCACTGCGTAGGACTTGCTAATTGCCGGGACGGTTCTCCAGAATCCTCCCTGCAGCAGGGGCTCCCCACCGACTGCGGATCTGGATGATGATATTAGGGCCATTGGTGATGTGTCTGTCTTAATAACTGTTGCTGACCCTACAGAGTAATGATTAAGTGCATTACCCTGCTTGTTCTCCTTGCTGTTTAAAACTAGAGGATAATAAGCTTGCATTGCCTTATTCTTCTAATACTTTGAAATAGACAGTAAAAGAAGCCAACCCTTCTGTTGGTGCCTGTACCCTTTTCTGCGGGACCCCCACTCCCTGGGCCAGCTAGCAAAACACAGGGACAGCGGGCGGTAGCTGGCCTTGGCTTGGCATGTGGGGTACATGCAGAATAAATGCAACTCAAAGATGAATGAAAATTGTGAATAACGAGTAGCATAAAACAGCACCCGGCTTGAGGGAGAAAGGTAACGGGTGGGAACTGCTTTATTTTTAAAAGAATTCTCTTTAGAGACTTGAACTTAACTGGTTTTTTTTACTTCCGGTCTCATCAGCGATGCAGATACACTCCAGGGTGCCACGTGGTTCTTGCAAACAACCCGTTTGCAGATTTCTGCTTAAATTGAATCCGGGGCTTCTCAGCATAGGTTGGTGTGAATGCACAGAGGCCCCTCCTTCCTCTGGCAGCTGAGTTCAGAGATGTTGAATTTGATTCCATACTTCATGGGAAGACAGTGCAGGGAGTAAAGGACAGGTCTGTGAGATTCCTGGTACCCAGGATTGGCAAGACATGTGTTTTATATTTCAATCTAGAAATCAGACACAACACCTCTCTTAGGAGGATTTTAAGCTTCTTTACATAACTGTCAGTGTACAATTATTTCTGTTTTGCTGCTATGAAGAGTGGAACATAGGAAAGCTGTGACTAAATCACTGATCAGTTCAGAATTAGTTGAGTTGAATTTTGTTTCCTGTCTTACAGAGCAGGGCTTTATGGCCTCTCCAAAATAATTTACAAAAGTTACTTTTTAAAACTAGCTTTAGCCACTGCAGTTTCCATGCATTTCTGTTCTTGAAAGGTGCCACCAATTGTTTTTTTAAAACACATTGAATATGAACTTGTTCCTACAGAGCTTTGTGCTGTAATTTATCAACAAGGCGCTGAGGCACAGACGTCAAATGCATACCAGATTTCAAATTATGATAAGCAATTGTGTCATCTCTGTGAATAGACATTAATCTCTGCTGAGAAATCATCAATAATTCATTAAAAAAAAAAGTACACGGACATTTGGATAGGTCTTTGCAAACAGCCAGTCTTGTGTTTTGTTCCAATTCCTTTGAATTTAAACCCAAAGGGTGCTTATTTCTCAAGCAGAAACCCATGATCATGCCCAAGTCAAAAAGTTTGTTCTCTGGAGATCTAATTACCATTTCCCTTTGGGGAGTTATGCAGGTACTTGGAATATGACCCAGTGGAGCAGCAGGCACAGCTTGCCTGGGCTTCCGAGCGAGGGAGGGAGCTCCTGGCTTTGGGTTCTTTCCCAAAGAGTTAGAGGCTCTGCTTCTAAGGCTAGCCTGGCTTAAGTTATTTTATTGTAAGCTCAAAAGTAAAAACTCTCCGCTCTACCTTAGAAACCATGAAATAGTTTCTGTTTCCACACTTCTTTGAGCTGCTGTGACGCAAAGGTCCCTGCCTGCCTCTAGTCACCACATGGCTTTGCCGCTAATGGTGCACTCGCGTCACTTTGTTCTGTGGGATCTTTTCCTTTCTGATCCAGTTGCGGTTGCCCAGATGTTCATTTCATACAGTTAACTTTGTACAAAGGGCATCCTTTGTTCCAACAAACGTTGTGGTCGTTGTTTTCAGCTGGAAGCCCAGAGCACAGCAGTTCACCTGTTTCCTGTGTAATCCACCATCAATCTACCAACCTTTGTGCTGATTTCATGTAAAATCATTCACTGGGGAGGCAAGGGATAAGGAGAAAAAAATCATACAAAAATGTTTCCTGGTCCCTAGCCTTGGACTGATTAAGGTGGTGCTGCAGGATAAAAAGGCAGTAAGAAATGGGAAAGCTCTTCCATCCTGACCTTTTTGGTGTGTAGTGGAATGGAAAATCACATTAGTATCTTGAAAGTTTTGGCCTGGGTGTCTCAGAAGGTATTAAAGGAGACCTAAACATCTTCTGGACAGAACCCAACTGCCACTCTGCTCCCTTCTCTGTTGCCTTCAAGGCTTCACATCGAGGCAGAGGGGGGGCCCGCCTGTCTCTGTCAGGGTAGGTGACACCGAACTGCTTCCTAATGCACCCAGGGGCCCAGGGATTGCCCTGTTCAGCAGATTCAGAGGGGCAGATCTCAAGGTTATTCTGACTGTAATGTCCCATACAGAGCAGCGCGTCTGCTGTTTGTTCAGCCACGTGGACGTCACATTAACTGTTTAGTTTAACTGAACCTTTAGAGCAGTCCTGAGAACTTAGGTCCTGAGCAGAATAAATTCCATGGAAGGCTTTGAAAGACGATTGTGCGTGTAAATGAAATAAATGCTGTTGCTGAAAGATCTGTGGAAGATGATCGGTGGAAAATTGGACAGGGATGGAGCAGTATATCATGTAAGAAGGGTGTCACTTGGCAATGTATATCTGTGAAGGTTTTTAAATCCCTACCTTGGCCAAAAGAGACCTTCCAAATGACAGGAATCTAGCTATCATGAGCCCAAACATTCCTAGAAAGATGACCCTACAAAATAGTCCGTGCTGCTGGCAGGGATAGCTTTACTGGCAACCCACGTGGCGTTTGAATGGCCAGGCTTAAGGGGAGCTGTGCTCCACAGCCCCCGGCGGGCAAGAGGAGGAGGCCTGGAGAGGAGCTGGCATCAGGCAGTGGATTTTAACATTTCTTTCAGTCCGCCAGCTCTAAGGCTGCCGAGCAACATGTAGACAAGGTTGAGTTTTGGTGTAACGTGCTGATATGATTTGCTCTGGCCTCCTCATAGCTCTCTGGTGCCTGGGCCAGAATATTCAGGACACCCACCATGTTCTTCCTGTGCAGACCTTGGGTGGGGGAACTGCAGGTGCCAGCGTGTGCTCTGTCTGCTCAGCCTGGCGAGGAGCAAAGCAAGGAGGTGAGAAGAGAAAGCCAGGGGTCCTGTCCAATTTTTACTACCAACAGTGGATGGATAAATGGAAATGTACAGGTTTTTGGCTTCAGAACCCAGTGTTCCCTATTCCATTGGTCATTCTGCAACCAGTGAGCCGAGACAGACTGTCCTCCTTACTGCAGCAGCTGCAGCACTACGAGTCTCCATTTCTCTCTCTCTTCAGTCTATAGCTCCCTTGGGAGAACTGGAAATCCCCTGTACAGTGCATGGCTTTCACTGAAAATAGCCGGGAAAACAACATTTCTGGAGCCTTATCCCACTAAAAATATTTTTGTTTGTTTCTTCTTTGCATCTCCTATTTTTCCCTGGTCAACAAGGGCTGCACCCAAGCAGCCACCTGCATTCCATATCCATCATGTGGAATGGCCATAAACATCACCGCAGACCCTGGTAGTTTGGTGGAAATGAGACCAAGTGCCAAACCCCTCTGCCCTTCCCACCAGCACCCTCCAGCAGTATGGGCTGGGAGGTCTCCAGTGCAGGATTTCTCTCCTCATCTACCCCAGTGACTGACAGCAGCAACAAGGAGCCTCTGGGGCAGAGGATGGGGAGGGCGGCTGGGGAGCCGAGTCTCCTGGGCCAAGCTCCAGTCTGCTCCAGGGAATGTGCTAATTTTCACTCCTTTGTAGTCCTTTATCTCAGCCCTTCGACCTTGAGCTCGCAGGCATTATCAGCCTTAGCCAGAAAGGCAGCGTGGAGTTAACCAGCTGAATGCTGGACACATCTGGTACTAAGTCCTGAAGGTAAAAGCACAAGGAACTTCCTTCCATAGCGTGGCAAGTGAGAGGACTTTTCAAGTTTTTATGATACTAGGAAAAATATTTTGTACTGAATGGATGATTTTGTGAACCGCAGCCGTTTTCAAAGTTTGTATGCCCCTACAAAGATCCTGCGGTATGTAGAGACCTCCTGTAAGAACGTATCTGGTGTGCATTGCTATTTGGTGTGTATGAATGTGGGTTTCTTAGTCGCCTTTTCATCCTAACCTGAACCAAATCATTGATATCCAGAGCAGAGGTAGAAGATTATTAGTCTCATGCTTTCTGTGGAGTCCCTCCTATCATGGTAATGCTTAAATCTTCGACTTTACAAAGTATTATACAAACCCTTACAATAGTAAAACAGAAAAGGTAAATACCTGGAGCAGTCTGGGTTAATGTATTGTCAGGTCTGCTGCTGACTTCCCTGTGTGACTCTGGGCATGTCATTTAACCTGTGTGTCCCTTTCCTGTTTACAGAATGAGCAAAGAATACTTCAGTGGCCACGGTGGCTATTAAAGAGTTATGAACGTGCTTATGTACGTGTGTGTCTTGTTTGGCAGGATCAGCTTCTCTGTCTTTGGAGCTTGACAAATAATGCATAAGAAAAATAATTCCTTTTCCTTACTGGGGGTGAGTGGTCTCTCCATGAGCAGCAGTAAGTGGGCAGAAGCAGACTTTTTTTTTGGAATATTCCTGCTTAAACAGTTCAGTGTTCATGGAGTTAATTTGCTCATGCCTTCAGATTGTTTTGTTTCCAGGGATTCTAAACCCTTGCCTCCAGCTGTTCATTTCCATTGAACTAGGGTGATCTTTATCTGTCTAAACTAGTTAAAACCTGCTCCACTACCCGGCAGCTTTTTTGGAGGCAGCCCAATAAAGCCGAGTGCGGTGGCTATGACACCGAAGCCTCCTGGACATCATGAATTCCAAGCCCTACTCTTTTTCTGACCTCTTACTGCTGGAACATCCCTCCTGGTTTAATGTGACTCTTCACTTCCTCCACAGCTCCATTTAATCCCTGTCCAAAAAGGGAATGATATTTGCATTGTAAGTGCCCAGTGAAGAGTCCCTTTTAGACTAAATTACTGCTTTAGTATTAGCAAATTAAGCCTTGACATAACCTCAAAGGAACTGTTTGAAAAACCAAAGCACGGCTAGACTTGCACTTCAACTCTGCTCAGTGTGCACGGTGCTTGGGATGTTTCAGTTGAAGCAATTTTTAAAATGTGCTCATTTAAAGCTTGCTATGACGTGGTGGGACTTGTAATACCTTTGGGGTCAACAGGGCCACTTCCTCTTCAAACATGAGATGGGAAAGTTTTTGTCTTGAGCAGATGAGATGCAGGTTTGTGAAGCTGATGAGACAGCCACCAGATGTACCAAAGAATGTTGCCTGTGATGAGATCCAAATGTCTTGCATGCATCAGGCAAAGATGCTGTCTGTACAAGAGGGAGTTGCCAACACCAGCAGAAGTGTCTGTTGTTGGTAGTACTGCCACCGGGACCGTAGCTAGAATGTGTACGCTGACGTAGAAACACCTTCTCTTGGTGCTGGGGTTTCTAGCAGCACGCTGGTTTGGCCATTCTGAACAGGAATATGTGACACAAGGGTTAAAATGCTAATGGGCAATTTGTAGTTTAGGCTCTTCCTTCTACTACCACTACCCTTAGCAGCAGTGGGAAAATTTGTGGCCAGAAAACCTCTGGTGAAGACACAGGCTGAGCTTTACTTTGGAATGTGCGAAGGGGACATTTTCCTGTTTCGGTGCAGATGTTATTGGCCCGGCTGGCTGGGGAGTCAGCGAGGCCAAGGGAGTGTCGGGAGGTAGCGGCCCCGCTCTCGCAGCAAACAGCTGGACCAGTTCAGATCCCAACGCCCGTGTCTCTGTGGGAAGGCTGTGGAGTCACTTCTGTGCTAAACCACCTCACAGCAATTATCAGACTATCGAAGGAGGGAAAAGGTCTGAGAAAAAGACCAGTTTAACACGGCCTTCAGCAGCTGTGGGTTATGCTATTGTTACTAATAACCTTTTAAACTTGGCGAGCGATGTTTTCTTGGCGTCATTCAAACATAATGACTGGGGGGTCGAATTCTGCTTTTGGCTGTGTAAATATGGAATCATTCTCCTGGTTGTCTGGTGTTATTTTGCATTTGGCTCACGGTCCCTGCCCCTAGAAGCCTGCAATCTGTAAAGTACCTGGGCCCAGTTGTTACTCAAAGCGTACAATAAACAGATGAAGAACTACTATCAAATACATGCAATACAATTATGGTTCTGTTGTGCTCTGGCTGAGGTTGATGGATTATTCCTGTAGAAATGAGGGGAAGCATTTGCTTGTTACTTTCCACGTGTAATGCACCAGAATCACAGAATGCTTGGAAAGGCTTTCAGGAAAATGTGTTTTAAAAGGGGTTTTGAATAGACAAAAATTTTAATGGGGATGAACAAGAATCATTGAACAAGTTAGGTGTTGCTTAAAGTGACAAAGTCTGCTTTAATGGTAAGAAGAAAGGGAGACCTTGGCAAATCTATGAGGATGTTGGAACTGCCAGTTCCCTTTCAACCTCCACTACACAAGCGGCTAAGACTCTTTTTAGTAAGATTCAGTGGGTTTATATGGTAAATAAATTTATCTTGATTTCATCTCTCTTTTCTGGCATGGTCTCTACAAAGTTCTCAGCAGTGAAGTGACTAATTGCACTTCTCCTTTTCAGGGATCTTCCAGATAATCCCGCTGTTGAATGGGACACACAGCTCCTCGCTGCCTTTGTGCTAAAGCATGTAGAAGCCAATAACATCAACCTGGTAACGTAAAACTTTCTACAGCATAAGCAATTTTCACATTACTTTTGAGCTCATGTTCTAGGCTTTTTCCTTCCCTCTCAAAAGCTTACTTTGAAGTCTTTAGGATTTTGATTCTCGAGTCTCTGTGAAATAGTGTAGGGTGGGGAGGGAGTATACGTACTCATTTTTAAAAAATTGCTTTATAATGTCTATCCATTTCTCTAGCTAAATCTTATGAAGCTTCTTTTACTTCACAGAAGTAAAAGCTTCAAATTGGTTAAAAACTGCAAACTGTTGGAACTAGGAAGTTGCACTCTAATAGATCTTGGGGTTCATTAATTGTAGAAGACTCTCTGCATAAGCCCAGCTGAATTTCAGATCTAAAATGGTACCTGAAAGCAATTTTGTGTTTTGTAGTTTAAGACTTCTTGTATTTGTACAGCTCCTGTGCCTTGACAAGTGTGACATAGTCATTCTGATGCTCTTTCAAAAACTTCAGACAACTGCTAGAAGTCCAGAACAAACAGCATTGCTCCACTGACAAATACGGAAAACGATGATGGTGTAGTTTGATGTATCTTTTCTCTCTGGAGATGTTTCTTTGCTTCCCAGTGAGAAATGGACAGTGCAGGAATTCTGCTTTACTAAGTCCTCAGCTGTTTTCTGTATTTTAAAGCAAACATTTTGCCCCTGTTGCTGCATTTCACTGATGAAGAGAGCCCTTCTGGGATTTAGGCTTAGGTTTAGACTTAGATTTGAAGTACATTGGCAGGTGTGTGTTAGAGAGCTGGATTAGGAGGCCTATAGGTCTAGATTGAAGAATATTAAACTGGGGAGATTTCCTAGCACTGGTGTAGGGTTTTTTTTTTTGTTTTTTTCCCCCCCAGAACAGAAATAAGAGCGTAAGCATGGAA
>NW_009708721.1:0-15719 GCF_000703405.1 Apaloderma vittatum | reverse complement strand
TGAACCTTGCTCTGATCAGGCATGTCACTGTCATGCACTGATTAGCAGCAAAATCACAAAACTCTTAAAGCCTTTCAGCAATTCACAAAACAAGAAACCACATCTCCTGTAGCATGAAAGCCCCGTGAGAGCAAAAAACCAGCATCATACATCCAACTTTGTGTTGATTCTGAGGCTAATTTTCCATGAAATTCTCTGCTGTGCACAGAGACAAATGCAGTTTTCCTAGACTCTTTTTGTGCCTTTTGGCCCCGTGAATAGGTAGTTTTTAATCTAATCTGAAAGCTCCTAGCACAAGAGGATTCATGTTGCCTGTTTGTGACTCTCACAGGCACGAGGAAGAGTGCACCAGAATCCCAGTAGAACCCTGGAACTCCTCTAGATGGTTAGAAAGGGTTAGAGCTTTGCCTCAGAGAAAATTAAACTCAGGCTGTTGGTGCTGGGGAAGCAGTAAGGCGTTGGGTTTTCAAAGCAAGAAACATGCCCAGTCCCCAGTGCTCTCCGCACCGCGCTGGGGGAGCCGTAGAACCGAGGAACACTGCGGCAGGGCCCGCTGCCATCCCCCAGCACCTCCCTGAGCAGCACTGAGGACAAAATGGACACGGCAGCAGTGCCAAAGGCGACTGAAGCAGCTTCTTGGGGATGGTGGTAATGAGCCGCTCTGTCAACTTACTTGAAGTGTCCCCAGTAATCGCGCAGGTCTCGCATGTTTGCTCTAACACCATTCAGTGAGAAGCAGACCTAGTTTGCCAAGAGCAACAAAGGAAGCCCCTAATTACCTTTGTTGAACATTCTGCTTTTTAAAACTTCTGTTAGCCACTCTTGGAGCAGCTCTGCCATTCTAAGCCTTGCCTTGAAAGGTAAATTGAGTCCATTTTTCAATAATGTTGAACTTGATAGAGTTGACTTAACATTTTAAAAGAGCCTTGTCAAAGCATGAGGTAACAATTTCAAACACAACAAGCTAACTCCGTGGAGTTAACATGATGGGAAGATGTATTATTTCAGCTGTCCCAGTGGGAAAACTTTCCTCGGTTCTCCCCATAGTCATAGCATAGAGAACGGTATCTTTTATTTACAGAACATACGTGTCATCTGGCAGTGGAGAAGCAGGCTGCAATTCCACCGTGTGTGAAAGGAAAGGTTGCAAAGCAAGGAGTCACACCATGTTATACGTAGTTTTTGTTCCATTGCATAGTTACTCACTTCCTCAGTTGCCCTGGAAGTCCATGAGTAACTCAATCTTTTTGAGAGCTACAGGGTCATATTTCATCCAAGCTCTACATTAAATAACGTAGGCACAGAAATTAACGATTGGTGTTCTCAAAGCCAAGACTAATTTATAGAGTTTGGAAATTATTTCCTGCCTGCTGGATTTATAAGCAAAAGCCAGTGTTGCTGGGAGAGGAGGCAGCCAAGGCTAATCTGTCTCGATCCAGATTAGAAAGTATTCAGAGTGTGCAGTAATGTTACGTGGTATTGTGTGAGCCCCAGGCAGGCTCTAGATTATGAAATCCCGCTCTTCAGGATCTCAGGTTTGGTGATAGCAGAGCTTGGATTAGAAGGTGACTTTCAGACTGTATTTGTGGCAGATGCAGTGCCAAGACCGGAATTCAGCAATATCACATTCCTACAAGCAGTTTTCCGCTACAGATTGATGGAAACGTCCGTATAACCGTTTTTGGAAGAGTCCCATTGTCTGGGGTCAGCTCCAAACCAGCCTAGAAGGCCCAGATCCTTCTGCAAATGCCACTCAGGTTGGAGCTTATATTTGAGAGCATGAGTTCAGGTCTCATGTTTTGCATCTCGATCTCTACACTTAAAATTCAGGAGCATTTGAATGTGTGGTGTTCATAGAGGATTTTAAATGCTTTTGCAGAACACCAGATAGGGAGTCCAGCACGTGGGCTTTGCTAGAGGAGACAGCAGAGCTGGGACAGAGTTCGGCATCCCTTTTCCTCCCTTCCTTGCTTAGCTTGCAGTCTCCTCAGGTACCTCAGTACCCCCAAGACCTTTAACTCCAGGAGCTGGTAACATGACTTACACACTTGCAGCTCAAACCCAGTGGTCACCAGTCTCCCTGTGCGGATGTGTGCTCCCTTGGAAGCACTCGCTGACACCACAAAGAGCAAGGGAGACCCACAGCTCTGAGTGCTTTTTTTCCTGAGGTGCACATGGTGTATAGAGGGAGCATGGCCTCCAGACCGCTCAGGAGATTTCTCTTCTGCTAGTAATTGAGTGATTTCCTCTGTGCTCTCCCCTCTCCGGAAGGGATTTCTGAACCTGTTTGTCTTGGCTATTGCTCTGGCTTCCACTAGTGAAAGCTCAATTTCCTGAATACCAAGGTCACCCAGAAGAAAACCCGGCAGCACCAATGGCAATGGCTCGTATTTCAGAACAGGTGTGGGGAGGGAACTCTCCCTTGCCCTAAAGATTTCACCGAGCAATAATTTCCACATCAAGTATATTTCCTATCCCAGCCTTTGCTCCCAAAACTGGCTGAGCCTGTTTTTAACCCGGACAGTTTCAAGCCATTCAGGTTTTCTCATCCTGCCCTGATTGTTAATTTCGTCATCAGCCTGGTTGAGGTGATGCGTTAGAAGCGAGCACACCAGCCAGCTGCGCCGTGCGGAAGAAGTAAAAGCTCCTGTGTGAAAGTATCTTCAGCAAGTGAAGAAGAAATTCAGATTTGTTACCGATGAAGTGAGTCACGAAGCCAGAGGAGTATATTTACATATGATTGCTGCCTGCTTTAAGTCCCAAGCACCACAGTGATGCTGTGGAATCAGTGCCCTGTTTAGACAACAGACGCAGAATGTCCCATGGGACATCACTGCTGTGTCAGAGCCAGCCTGTGTGCTGGGAGGAGTCTCTGAAGGTGAGAAGCCAGTATTTCCAAGGTGGTCTCTTTGCAAAGAAAGTGAATTCCACTGCGGCCAGGTCAGTGTGCAGATACCTTGGGAACTGTACTTACAAATTTGTCTATTTGAAGAGAAAGGCAGTTCAGGTGCAAATGTCCTAACAGGAAATTAGACAACATTGATTGAAAATTAACTCTGCGCGAACTCTTTAGCTAGTTCAGCTGTTACGTAAGCGCCACAGTACTAAGAACAGCAGCTCCTATTTCAAAACAGATACGGAGAAGAAAACCCTCCAAAGGTGTTTCTGCACAGATAATTTCCACGTCAAGAATATTTCTTAACCCAGCCCTCTGCTCCCACAGTTGGCCTGAGCCAGTTTTGTAAAAAAAAAACCAAAACCTGATTTGCTTATTTAGTCTGCTCACTATAGTTTCTTATCTCAGTCTTTTGGTTTGTTCTCTTGTACCCTCCGTAGAAGGAAAAGTGTGTGTTTTGGCTTGCCTGGGGTTTTTAGCTTGGTTTCCTAAGGAAACAAGAATAATGCAGTTTTATTTGTGTGTGTGTGCACATGCATGTTTGAAAAAACTTTATGAAAATAAACGACCAGGCAGAGGAGATAAACCATTCTTCAGTCCTCATTTAGTAAAAAGATTTAATGCAAGTCCAGCTCTATTATTCACCTGCATAAGAATTTGTTCTGCCTGCAGTGAGGGGGGTACACTTAGGTAGGAGTGACTTCAGAGCGTGTTTCTTCTTATCTGTAAAATGCAGGGTGCTGTGCTCATTCCCTGAGCTGTACAGAATTTAATAATATCTTTCCCGGATGAGCTACTCAAAACGCCGGTATCCCTAGGGAGGGCTTCACTCCGTGCCTGACCCTGCAGAGCCTCTCAGGTAATGCTGATGTGCAGCAAAAGCAGCCAAAGACATAATTTTTCTACTTATAAAATAGAGGTTGCCCAGAAAATGCTTCTTTGTACCTGAACAAAACCCAGTTGGGTCCCACTGCTTCCTGCCAGCAGTGAACAACCCCGCTGCTTGGTGACAGCATTACTGCAGCCACTGGGCAAAGTGGAAGGTCTAACTGTGGGCACGTACTGGGTGGATGAATTTGTAAACAGGCTTGTCTGGAGTTTGTGGGTTTTGAAGTATTTCTTGTCACTGTCTTTTTGCTTCCTCTCCCTCTTTACACAATATCCCCTGGGTTTGAGAGGGCCCTGTTGGAGGGTGGAACAGCAAGTGGCAGGAAAGGCAGGGCAGCTTTTGATCTTCCCTTGATCTTTAACCCCGTACTTCAGGCCCTGCATATAAATTAGGTTTTGAGGAGGGAGCCGAGGTGAGTAAGCAAGGCGGTAGCACTTCCTTCCCTGAAGAGACAACGAGCTGGCAAGGAAGCAGCCGGGGATTGAAATGTGGGGAGGTTATCATTTCTTCCTGGTCATAGAGCTGCGGAGAGCTCTGCTGCCTGGCCTCTCCCAGAGCAAATACCTGACCTTAGACTGTCCGAGGGTCATCACTGTCACCAGCTGGAAAGCCTGCATCCCCTGCACACAGTCCCTGTCAGCTCCGCACGGTGCTGCCACTTTGTCTTCTAGGCTGGAAGCAGGAGGCGGTAGGTACCCACCTCACAGTCCTGCGCAGAGCGAGCCCTCAGGGTGGGTGCTTCACCCCAACACGTTATTGGTAGGGCTGAGGGCAGGGAGCCAAGGGCATCCTGTGCTCTGGCCGGTGACTTGTTCACACATTACTTCTGCGTTATGAATTTCCCATTCCTCCCTGCAGAGAAGCAATAAACAATAAGGTCTTCTCATTCAGCAAAAAGCCTGACTTGGATGTACAAAAAGTGCAGTCAACTGATTCTTAAAAAAAAAGCTTCTTTTCATATCAGATTATTTTATCACTGTGTTACCCTGTGATGAAGCCTCGTTACCATCAGGACAGCAGTACATGACGGTGTTGCTCTTGTTAAAGCTGTATGTCCTGATTCACAGTACAGCAAACTACCGTTTGCCCCGGTAATCTGCAGGCTTTGCAGTATGTTCTCAAATCCAGGAGAGAGTGATTCAGAGAGCTGGACCTCTCGGGTCAGAAACAAATTCGCAACAGATCACTCTGAAAGTAACCTTTTGGCCTGGTAATAAGTACCAAGTGCTTTCTGCCAGTGGGAACATGATATTTGTCATCTTTCTGTTGTTCAAGCTGTTAGACTGTGTAGTCATCTAGTTCCAGGGTGTCTTGTTTGTTTAGTTGTATTTCTGTAGCATGAGTTCATGCTCAAGGCCTCATTGTGTAACACAAAAACAACTCTTTAGATACAATAGGCTGGGAGAGCAGTGCGTTAGATGTCAGAACGGGTAACTGCGTAGTCTCCTTTTTCTGCAAAATGGTTATTGTTCTGTGGTTTTATTGCAGGTGGTAACCTTTGATGCGGGAGGAGTAAGTGGCCATGCTAACCACATTTCTCTTTACACTGCTTTAAGGTACAGAGTTCTAAATGCTTCTTTGAATGCCTCCCTGTAGTGTTACAGGGTGAACGTGCTGTTTGTGTGTAAGCAGGAAACCAATAGCTAGAGCCAAAAGCAGTGTTAACGTGTTCGATACAAGTGAGTGCCAGGCTGTGGGACACAATACTGTTTGGAAAAACTCTCCCAGCTCTGCGAATGACCTACAGTATCCTTCATTGTTCCATCCGCTGGTGCTTTGCCAGTCTCCCTTTCACTGGGCCCTCTTTGCTCTTCCTGTCCTTGATCCCACTAAAATATGCCACAGATCACTTTGCACTTCTGCTGTGAGGAGAGTGTGAACGGCTCATACCTGAGCTGGTGGTAGTTGGATTTTGGAAAGTTCTGCACCGTTGTTCCAGAGGATGTTGCCATCCTGTCCAGGTACCTGAATTTACCTCTCTGTGGTGTGGGAGGATTGCTAGACAAAAATCCCTTGTATTAAAATCAGCCAAATCTTGCTGGCAAGACGGCTACTGTGTTTTATTTTAACCCTCTGCTCAGTCAGACCTCATGGCGTCCTAGAGAGATGTCTTCCAGAGCTGCCCTTGCCTTTCCCAGGCATGAGAAAAACTCTTTGCAAGTATGTCTTGTATTTTTAGCACCCATTTGTTTTCTGAATCATCTGTGCAATTCAAATAACTCTCTGGCTCTGCTAGCTAACAACATCACAGTGATTTGCCTTTCTCACTTGCCTAGAGAAAGCTGCAGTGCCACGGAACTCGTGCTGTGACCTACTGAGCTCCTCTGGGAAGACGCTGAATGTCTTTGATGCTATCTGACGGCTGGAATTCAGTGTTAGAAGGGATCATGGCTTTTCCCAGCAACTTCAGAAATAGCCTAAGAGAAGGAAAGGGGACGGAGTTAAAGCAAACACTGTGCTTGTTTGGGCTAAGTGGGGAGATGCTTTCCGGCACAGGGTTATTTGAGGAGTGAGTGAGTACCAGAGGTTGATGACCGATGCTTAGACCATAGGCATGGAGGGACTGGAGAACTTCCAGCTGCCTGGACCTCTGCTGGTTCAGTCAGTTGCTGTACGGCCTGCAAATAGGAATGGAGGGGACATTGTTAGGTGTCCTGCTGCATCCTGACGAGAAGATACAGGGAAGGCAAGCTAGCAGGTGAACTGTGTAGGAGAAAGTTACGGAAAACTCTTTGATTTTGATCCCAGATCTACTGTTGTCTCACTTTTTGACTATGCAGAAAAGACTTCGCCATCTTCGTGCTTTAGGTTTCCTCTGTGCGCAGTGGGGATAACTGTGTTAACGCTCTTCTTATCTTGGAGTATGTTACTAGGAAGTATTTCATTATCTTCGAACTCAGACCTTTGCATTAGTCCTTAGCCTACAGCAGCACATTGTCCTGGGCTGATGAGCGACACAGTGACAGGGACACCAGAGTAAAAGCGGCTGTCATGAACTGAGGGCTGGTTTGTGCCTTGTCTCTCTTCCAGTCCTGAATCAGCAGAAATAAGCATGGTGGCCCAGTCATCTGCACATGGCAGGAGTAATACTGTGGCCACTGAAAGGTTAAGTTTATTTTTAGTGGCTTGCTTGCCCTCATTATTTTTCAGTTTGTGCCATGAAGGAAGTAGAGCGTGACTGTATCACTCCCGATTTTCAGTGCCCTGATGAGTTTGTACCTATCGGCTGGTACAGGCAGTGCTGGGAGCACGCACGGAGGCTCCTGCCGTACCTCCCTGCCAGCAGGGCCTTTCAAAGCCGCGCTTGCTGTCCCTGGGGCCCCAGGGCTACATGGCAAGACAAAGCCAAATGAACTCTCCCCTCCAGGTAGCATGTGCAGTGTATTTATTAACCATCTTTAAACAAGATCTGCAGATTTTTGCTGTCACTGTGGCTGTAAGTGGAAAGGGTGAAGCAGAGGGCTGCTGCAGTGACCCTCAGCTCTTTGTGTTCCCAATCTGTAGAAGATAGACACGTGCAACTACCTCAGAGATTATTTTCTGGAAGAGCAGGGGCAGAACAGGCTGTGCGACCCATCCCACAACTCCTTGCTCCAGGAGGCGCAAATTACTGAACAGCTTCAAGAAACAAAACGGTTCATAGTCACAGCTGAGCAGATGCTCAGTATTATCTGCTAAGGGCATAAATATTCTTTCTAGTGTCTGGAGCAGAGGTTAGGTTCAAAGGAACAGGAATGATTCAGAAGAAGTGTGTCCTTCCCCTTGCAGCAGGCTTTCCCCTGACAACTTACAGGGAGTCCAGCTGCTGCTGTGTGTCTGGGCTTTGGATTTGAGAGGAACTGTGAAATGCCAAGGTTTGAGGGTGGATTCGTTCTCCTGCAAGGGAAAAATAAGAAAAAACAGGATGGGAGAGGAACGCAAATTGCTATTTGATTTCAGTCTCCTCTGGGAGTATTTCAGTTCTGGCTTCCAGGTGGGAAAAAAACCAACTCAAACCCAAGAAAATCCCACTTAGCAGAGAAGGGAGAATTGGAAGCCATCCTCTGTAGCTGTGCTTCATTCCCCACCACCTTGATCTGGCAAAATCATCCTCTCTTAGCCCTCAGAATAGGAGCTTTCCCTGTGGCAAAGAGAGGCTGGATCCTTTACACTCCTCCACAAGGAGGAGCAGGTCTTGACTGACACGAAGGTCAGCGTTTGGCCAGTCACTAGGCACTATGGTAATAAGCACAGGAGCTACTACGTGACAGGAATATTTGAAAACCTCTTTTTCCTGCACTTTGAAATGACAATGTTTGCACTGAGCTCACGTGTAATATCGAGGTGGTTTAGTTTTGTGTGAGTCATTGTGCATTTTGATTTTCAGCAAGCCCTCTTGCCCAGTAGCCTAGCCAGGGGGGGCTGTTGGTTTTGTTGTTCACTCGCTTTCTTAGGATGGAGAGGAGCGGTCTTTGTGAGGAAGAAGAACTGTACCACTTCTTTTCTTTGGTGAGCTATCAAATCCATCTAGAACAGGAAAGAATGGTCCTTGTCTGCTTAAAGCAGAGCAAACTGAGTGGAAAATAGGAGCTGCTATATTTATCCACTGTGCATTATGTTGTTATAGCAACCGCATCCATAAAACTTATGTCAATGATGCCATATAAAAAAACTACATCAAAGAATCACTAGCTGAGCCTATTCTCATCAATTCCATTTGGAAAAACACCTCTCAGTCTCGGAGGATGGTTCTTAACATTTGCCAGCTCAGTGGTAGGTTGTAAACGAGTCTGTGCAGAAGTTAACATTTGGGAGCTTAGTGCTTTATCGCTCTTGAGTTGATCATGATGCAGCTGGAGTGCCACCGCTGCCTTGTTGCCCTGTTGTCACAGCCTGGGCATTGAATGCCCCATTTATGACTGCTGTGAGTCAGAATCACAGAATTACTGAGGCTGGAAAAGACATCTGAGATCATCAAGTCCAGCCTATGACCCAACACCCCGACATCGGGCAGAGCATGGCACCCAGTGTCACATCCAGCCTTTCCTTAAACACCTCCAGGGACGGTGACTCCCCCTTCCCTGGGCAGTGCATCCCAGTGCCTGAGCACCCCCTCTGGGAGGATGTAGCATTGTGCAGAAGGGTTGCACTGAGGCTTCCTGAAAGAGGAGGATTGATTAAACTCCAGCTTCAAATAAGGATATCAAAGGTGTGTATGGCCAAATCCCACAGACTCAGTGCGTACAGTTCTCAAAAGCCACCACCATGCCTGGCATAAATGCCCTCGCTGGGTATGTTGTCCTGGATTTTATCTCATCCTTCAACCCTGCTCCCTCCTTCCTTAAATTAACCAAGTTCATTCATCCCAGTGCCCTTCCACGATACCGTTGAGAGCTGTTAGGATAAAGTTGAGCACAGGGCACCAGCATTGCGCGGATTCCCCCACAAAGAAGCTTTTATTCCAAAGAAACCACCTCAAGGAATGCCCTTCGCAGCGTCCCTAAACTGTTAGCCTCGTGAGTGGGGCCGTGACACTGCACATTCTTCCCCCAGACAGTGGAGCGACCAAAGCACAGAGTCGCAGAGCAGCTCTGTCAACTGGAAGATCTCTGAATCGACATCTTTTCTTCCTGACTGGCAGAACCTTTTTTTGCCGCTGCAATACACACGAGTACAGAGTGCCTGAATATTGTTTTAAAGACTGCATGTTGCTACATGGTGTAGCTCAGGGTGCATGGAAATGGAGCCAGAAAGTCCGGTTAGGGAGGGAGGAGGCGTTCCAGATAGCAAACATTCAACATCTGGCAAGTATATCCTTCTAATGTCTCTGGGATTCCTAAGAGACTGGCTGTTCTTCCTCCTTCACATCTGTTTTGTCAGATTAATTGGGCAGATTAGAGGTTAAGATCCTAAATGGAGCCACAATGCATCTTTGAGACATCCATTCTTTGCCATGCTCTTCAAAATTGTACTACCAGCGCTCTACAGCAGCCAGGGCAGTCACTTCAGTGCAGAGCGTTGCCTTTGGCACGGGAGATGCTTTGGAGAGTGAAGTCACAGATTTCATTGAAGAATTTCTCATCAAACACAACATCACCAAAACTGTAATCCACCCATCAGGGCGTCAGTCCTACCACCCCAGAGGAGTTCTGCGCTCCCCAAGACTGAGGTTTCAGCTCCATCTTGCCTTGTTCCTTCTTGCCATTATGGGGGGGTATCGAGGGTCAGTGCCTCTTAGGAGCTACCCACTCACTTTGCTGCTGTCTGTCCTTGAGGATGAGGGAATAAAGACAGGGGATTTGGGAGCTAGCTCAGTCCTTCAGTTTACAGGATGAGGGTTGTTGGACTATTTCATTTTTTTCTGCTGAGCAGATGTAGCTGATAGCTACAGACAGCAGCTGGTCCTTGAGGGAGGAGTCGGTGCTGAGTCCTTACAGGGCAGAAGTGGTGGGTACCTTCAAATATCTCCTGGCCTTTTTGAAGTTCTTCGTTGCAGTTCCTTCAAATATGGATCTGAACCTACCACAGGCATAATAAAGAGGGTGCAGTGAGAGGTGTCCTGTAATCAACTGGCCTCTCACACTTGGTGGGTGGATGAGAACGAGCCACCTTAGGTCACTTTATGTTTAAAAAGAATTTATAAAAAGCCTCTCTGGAAAAAAACACATGGAAAAAGCTCCTGAAAAAGAGCCTCTTTGTGTTTGACTTTTTGAGATTTTATGCCAAACTCCTGCTTTTCACCCAAACCACAGCAAGTCTGATCTATAAAACAACATTCCCAAAATGGCAACAACAGAGAGCTGCAACCTCTCCCCTACTTGGAAGCATCCCAGGGAGACAGCTCCAGCAGGGTGGAGATGGGAGCGAGAAGATTGATTTGGGGAGATGATTGGCTGGTTTTATGAAAGTGTGCAGGAGGTAGAGTTCTCTCTCTCTCTGGAGTGCATTGCCATCTCTTGCCTGAGAAACACAAATGAGCGAGGCTGCGATTCCTCTGCAGCGTTACGGCTGGGTGGAGCCCATTCCCACAGAGCCTTGCCAAAGCAATTGGCTCAGGACAAAGAGAATGAGGAGAGAATCAGTTTCTTCATGCCTATTCTTCCAGATCAGTGTCAGGTCTGCCTGGCAGCAGCCTTGAGGACCTTCCAGTAACCAAAACACACTTTGTGTCTCCCTGAACCTTTATACGCGCACAAACTCCTTAACTTGGGGCTGAATCAAGCTTGCCTTCCCTGCTGAAGGTGCTCTTTTTTTTGATTCCATGTGAACTGGATCTCTCCTTGCTTCTGTTTCTAGTGGCCAGGAAGGGTGGTTATTAGTTCACTCCTGGAGCAGTTCTTACATCCTTTCCTTTGCTGTCAGTTGGTGCTTTGAAGGCCCCTCCATGGCAGAGCAGCACACCCAGAACAGACATTAGGGCTTTGGATAGTAAGCCCGATTTCACAACCAGTTACTGCTTTATCTCCCCAAGCTTATTTTAAAAAGTTCCCACCCTGCAAGCTTTACCAAATACTGAATCACTTCTTTGGGTGGCCAGGTTCTAGCTGTGGGTGAAGAAACCTCTGGCAAAAGAGCAAAGCAGACATGAATGGAGATACTTAAATGTTCCTTCTCGCCCTTGCCCCCAGAATTGCTGCTAAGGTTTACAAGGGAACATCGAACAGTCTTTGGGAGAACAGTAGGACTTAAGAAGTGGAGTAGAAGGTGGCCAAGTCAGTATGACAAGGCCATTGTTTAGCAGAACATGGTATTGCTTGCAGATCTTTGGCTCTGGAGAAGAGGAGATCATTGGCAGGAGAATCTATTTCAGGCATATATCTTCTGATTGCTGTTTGAGTTCTGCCATGACCTGCATTTCTGGCTTGACTTTTGCTTTGAATTGCTTTGGGTATTCATTACGCCGTGCTTCCTATTTTGTCTATGCCTGTATAGCTAATCCTTTTCCTTGAACTTAACCAATAGCCAGAGATAATCCTAGTTTGAAAGTGACTGGAGAAACATATAAATGTTTACATATAAAGTATGTTTTATCCTAGTTGTTTACACATGAATTGTCACATTGTCCTTCGTCAAATACACCACTATAAGATGATAACAATCTCTTTAAATATTACACAGGGTTAAATAACTTTTTTTATTTCCTTTCTCCTTTTGGCAAATGTTCCACTGTTTTTGTGTTGTTTTTTTTTTTCTTACGGAGGAGCAGCCTGGGGGTGGGACATCTCTGAGTGCCATCTGCTGGAGACCTGCTTCCTCCCATCCCTGTGTTGGGCCAAATCTGGAGGCCGATGTGAGCATAAGTGCCCTGAAGCCATGAACCACAGGCTAGAGCAGGAGAAGCAAGAGAATTAAAAAGGAATTGAAGTTAATTTCCTCTTAGGCCTTCACCATATCAGGATTGTCTGCTTCCGCTTCTTGATGGAAGCACCATATGTGTTCACATCTCCTACTCCGGTCCCCTCTTTCTGTTTCCAAGGGACGCATTTTTGTGACAGAGACATCTTAGGACAAAATCGTGAAGGGATCAAAGTCTTACTGAGCAAAAAGTCAGAGCAGCTTCACAGAAGTCCCAGTGCCAGTGTGGGTTAGAAAGAAAGAAGCTGGTCCCCAAACAGGAGCTGCTGCTGAGGCAACGTCCCTGGTCAGCAGGCACAAGGCTTTCAAGAGCCAGCGCTCCCAGAGGTGAATAACCTTTGGTAGCCTCTTGCAGCTTCCCTTAGTGCAACATGAGAAGTTCGAGGGCGAGTTGGATTTATGGAGCTTGTTTGTGCTGTGTCCCAGCAGCTAGGATGAGGAAGGCAATGGCAGAATTGTGTGGAGAATGAGGCTTACCACGGCCTGACACGTGCGGTGTCGGCTCCTGATCTTTCTTATATGATGAGCTATCGTAAATGTGTGCCTGTGTGTATTAAAAGGGTTAATTTGTGGTTCAGAGTTTATAGCTGTAAAATCAGGATTTGAATAACTTCACTGAGTGTTTACCCCCGTCTCTCTTTTCATTCACAGGTACCTGCTTTCGGAGCAGAAGTTACCTGACGGTACGTCACATCACACATCCATGACCCTGCAGGCACTGGGCAGCCGTTACATGAATGTTCTGTCCAGGGTTTCATCTGCCCAGCTCACCTGTATTTGCAATGCAGATGAAACCCAAAGCTGAACTCTTCCTTGCCCTTTTATCTCCCTGCAATTTTTTACCATCTCATGCTTCTCTGCAGTCGCTTTGCTGTCTTTTGAGGTTGTTCTGCCTCAGTGGTGTGATTCAGCATCTGGCCTGTGCCTCTTGCTGTCTTGCATGAATATGAGTGCTATTGCCAGGTCTCACAGCTCAGTCTCAAAGTTTTTGGTCACATCTTATTTATAAGCTTCTTTAATTATTTTTTTTTTTGTGACAGGGTCCTCAGAAACCTTTACCAGCTTAGCCAAAAATAGTTGCATATATCAAGCTAAGCTTCCACCAAAATCTGGTGTGTATAGGAAAGGTATCTGAAATCTGCAGAGACACAACAAATTGTTGGAGTGGCTTCTTTTACATGTAACTGAGCAAGTATCTCTGAGAAAGCAGGGAAAACAATTAAGTAAAGTACAGAAGCAGGTTGCTCTTGACCCTTTTTGGAGCAGATCTGCAGCCCTTAGCTCTGGGAAACAGTGCCTGACTCAGGGACAAATCCGTGGAACTAGTTTAGGCACAAAGCTGTCTGCTGATGAAGAGAGCATGAGCCAAGATGGCAGAATGCCCTTTAGTTGAGTCCTGACTCTAGTCTCTTCAGTTCCCCCAACTGTGAGAGAAGAGTATTAATACCAACGTCTTTCCTGAGACCTTTTCTTTGTTCAGCTTTGGGATGTAGCAGAGAACTCTGTGGGTGCTGTGTGCAGCACAGAGAGAAAACAAGGACCGGCAGTGATAGATGTCATTGCTGGATGTCAGGCCTTATCGAGACTGAACCACCTTCATGTGCTGTTCGTGCAGGTTTGTCAGATGCAGTGTGGTCCTGAGTGTGGGCTCTGCCTCAGAGTGGTTCAGGTTTGAAACAGACCCACGTACAGACAACGTTTCCATTTCTCTAGCAGCATCAAGACTCCTGAAGCTATATGAAAGCCTTGCTGCTCTGATTACATCACATCTGACATGACCTACAAACACCAAAGGAACGGGGAGCTCCCATGCTGCTGCTTACGCTAAGCCTTTCCAAATATAGTTCCAGTCTCATTGAAATTCCCAGTATTTATAATTCGATCTGGCAGGCGTGCAGGGCTGTGCATCAGAGGGGCTTAATGAAAGAAGAGTGATGCTGGAATTGAGGCTGTCTGGATAGAGCTGAAAGCATGTTCAGGCCATGGAAATGTGCTGCTCTCCTGTTGGTAAGACGGGACTATTTGTGGGTGAACCTGTGTAAGCTCATGTGATCAGGGAATCCACAGAAAATCTCTCTGCAAATGCAAAAGCCACCTAAGCCGTGCATTGCCTCAGTGATATGCAAATGAGGACCCTAAATATCCTGCTTTGCTTTCTAATGACCTTAGGCAGTGTAAACACAACAGGCTTTTTATAGTGTGTAATCAAGTTCTCCAGCCTGGGCACAAGCCCATAGGCTTGTTTCAAGAAGCAAGACAGTGGCTGGATAATGCATCCACCCCTCTGCTGGCCCCATCGGATCTGACCAGTGCTCTTCTAAAAGAACTGGTGTGCTAGCATCTGTCAGGAGCAGTGCAAGCCCTGACACACACATTTGCTAATAATCTTCTCGTTCTAGGCATCCTCGCTGCATAAGTGATTTGGAAGTAGAAATCCAAGCCGAACAGGCTGTGGGCTACATGCCCTTCTATTCCCAGCCTAATCCGCTGGCTATATCGATCTTGTCCTTTCTGCCAACCTAGAGAGGTTGCATTACACTGTTAATCCCATCCTGCCCAGGTCACAGTCACAACAGGCTCTGAAAGGCTTCACCTGCTCGTGTCACAGGAGGAGACTCATCAATGGCAGCACTTCTCAGCCTGCTTGGCAGGGAGCAGCCTGTTTCTCTGAAACCTTTTCCATCTCTCCCTGGACTGTACATTCCTTCCCTTCTTCATTTCATCTCACGTTCCCATGTGGAGCAGCGTTTGCTGTCAGCATGTGGACATCCTTGTCATATCACTAACGCAGAGGACTCTTACAGTGCCCTTCGTTTTGTGAGGCTGGAATGCCGTTGCGTCGCCTGCTCTGACCGGTGTGGGCCCAGGAGATCAGACTTATCAATACTGAAACCACTTGCAGCCGTTTTGTGCCCCTGCTGCTGAGCTTTGGGGAACAAAAGGGTGTAATTGCTGCATTAATTAATGCTTGTTCAGGAAAAACTGATGAAGAAAGGGAGAGTGCGTTTTGGTAAGGCAGCAGCCCAGGCTTCAGAGGCTGGTGGTGAGTAACCCTACACCAGCCTTCTCTTTCTATCACTGCAAGTAGGAATTCACGGGCATTGCCAGGGTCAATTAACAGCCATCCAGGATTGCCCCAGGTTTGCTCCGTCCTCCCCGGTGAGCAGTGAAGAGCTGAAGGTGGCCAGCAGGAACAGTGACTACCAGAGCAGGGGGATCCATGTCCGTTCCTTCCCTCTGCGGTGCCCTGGTTCTCTCTGAGACCACCCGCCGACAGACTGGACCTGCTGAGCAGCGCAGGGCATCTCTGTGGAGAAGCAGAAGACTGGTGCCCCTGCTCCTGGCGCATCACGGGCTGGCTGCTCGGAAGCGAGAAACGTCTTCAGCGGGAATGAAAGAACGGTCAGGGCACTTGTGGGTGCAGCTGCCCACTTGTCACTGCCGAGCACCCTTTGCTGTAGCGAGCTGGGACCTTATGGCAGCTAAACAGCAACTGCTCCGGCACCTGTCGAGGTGGCCCGTGAGCGAGGTGGGCTCGGGCTGGCGGTCAGGAGGTGGCCCGGGCCACGCTAGCGAGGGGAGCTCAGCGGAGCCGGGGGC
>NW_009708720.1:1447-3481 GCF_000703405.1 Apaloderma vittatum | reverse complement strand
ACTTATGTGACTCTGCAATACGAAAATAAAACCAAGTGCTTTAGACAGCATTAAACCTGACATTACAACCTTCTGAGCAACTTACTGGTGGTAAACATATAATGACAGAAACTAGTATTTGTAAAGTTAGATCTAGTCCCTGGGTTTCTCTTTTAATTAGAGAGGTCCACAGGGCCCAAAAAAGTAGCTCAAATTTGTCCCATTGAAGTGCCAGGAGGTGGTATGCTTGACAAGTCTATTCCTGTTGTTTGATGCTACTTTGGTATTTGGCAAATGTTAAAATAATAAATAAAATAATACATACAACTGTGAGGTAAAAGAGAGAACCAGCCTATCACAAAATGGAACCTGCGATAGGGATGACATATAGGTAACTGATCCATGTATCTTTAGATGGTCTGGTTAATTCCTGGTCTCAAATAAAAATCTGATCCTCCTGTAGTCCCATTGAAGCACATGTTTTCAAAAGGCCCACTTCATAGTCACAAAAACTCCCAATGTAGGATAGATTTAGAACAGTATATGCTTGAAATCATGGAACCAACAAAGAAATATTTCAAAGCTTCAACACCTGTAAGCTTTAAAATACATTGTTTTTTAAGCACAGAAGCTTCATCACACGAAATCCCACAGCTCTATTAAAAAGGTTAAATAAGATAAAAGATGAGCAACTCTTTGATCTACCAAAATCTGCTCTGTACAGAAACACCAGAAGGCATTATGAAAACTCCCTGGTCTGTAGGCTATCTATTCAAACTATTTATCCAAATTGGATATAGAGCCCTCAAGACTTACCTGCACATGGAGATCACAAGCCTGTGCTAAATCACCAAGCGCACTCAGCAAATCCTCTGTGCAAGACGGGCCAAAGCGGGGGGTTATTATAGGCTGTACCCTTGGATACTGAAAACATTAAAAAGATATGATTGGGATTCTCCATCTATATATCAGTACCAATAATTAAGATGAGCATTTCCACAGAAATTACATTTTGTCTCCATTGTTTATTGCTTACTACATCCTTGACAACTCAAATCAAGCCATAGAGTAATTTCCTTATTCTTATTAGAAATTTCACCACAGAAATAGAGATTTAAAGTGGCATTTCTTTCTGAAAAGTTCTAATGAACCACAGCAAATAAGTTCTTTTCACTTAAATTCTTTCTTCAGGTCACTGAGATTTTACCAGACTTCAGGAGAAATATTGGATGTTTTTTTAATATTTGCTGACAGTTCTGTATGCATTACAAGAAATAAGTCAGATGAATGACCAGACATTTTTCTGAGTCCCAATTCTCTGACTACCACAGACATAATGATGCAAAACTGCAGACTTCTGTAAAGCCAAAGTCTTTTCCTTGTTCAATCTTCTCCACTCACGATAGCAAATTGCCCCTATAATCCTGAGAGGAATGCTATGCAGCAGCAAACGTGAAGACACCAAGATTAGAGCTACAGATGTTTACCTTACACCTTGCACTTCTGGATTAAAATTTTCATGAAAAACAGACAATGGTATTACAACTCTGCCCTCAGTCACAGGCAACATTTATGCCTGTGGTACCAGCAGAACACAATGCCGCCACCAACAATTTGGGTTTTATGATTGTGGGGAAGTTCACATAGCACCAGGCATGAGAGATGCAGATGGAGTGGGGACGTCTCAGAGAGGGAGGAGGATTCTTGCTGGTGAGTTGGCAGGATTAATCCACAGGGCTTTAAACTAGGTTGGACGAGCCAGGGGAAAGTATCCCAGGGTTAGTTGCCAAAACAATGACCCTGCTTAAGTGCATCCACTCCAACACGGATGCCACAAGCAATTGTAACAGATGCTTCTCCATTAAATCTCTTAAGTGTCTGTACACCAATGCAAGAAGCATGGGGAATAAGCAGGGGGAATTAGAAATCTGTGTGCAGTTGGAGAGCTACGATCTCACTGCGATTACAGAGATGTGGTGGGACAACTTGCATAACTGGAATGTGGGCCTTGATGGCTCTGTCCTTTTTAGGAAAGACAGACCAACAAGGCAAGGC
>NW_009708720.1:0-1076 GCF_000703405.1 Apaloderma vittatum | reverse complement strand
GCGCACCAACAAGGAAGGTCTGGTTGAAGCAGTGAAGGTTGAGGGCAATCTTGGCTGCAGCAACCATGAGATGGTAGAGTTCAGGATCTTGTGCCGTAGAAATAGAATATCAAGCAAGATTGCTACTCTGGACTTCAGCAGGGCCAACTTTGGCCTTTTCAAGCAATCGCTAGGGGAAACCTCATGGGATGGGGAACTGGAAGGTAAAGGGGCCCAAGAGAGCTGGTCTGTACTCAAGGACCACTTCTTCCAGGCTCAGGATTGATGGATTCCAAAAGGTAGGAAAGAGATCCAGGAGACCTGCATGGTTAACCAGGGATATGCTGGGCAGACTCACGAGAGGGGAGGGTAAATAAATTGTGGAAGGTAAGGCTGGCCACATGGGTGGAGTATAGGACTGCTGTCAGAGAATGTAGGGAGGCAATTAGAAAAGCTACGGCTTCCTTGGAATTAAAACTTGTGAGGGAGGTCAAGGACAACAGAAAGAACTTCTTCAAATACATTGCCAACAAAACTAACACTAGAGGCAATGTAGGCCCTCTGGTGAATGAGGTGGGTGCCCTGGAGACAAGCAGACAGACAAGCGTTGAGGGTACTTTATGTGAAGCAGGACATCATCTCCCAGAAATCAAATGAGTATCAACTGCTCAGTCCCCTGAGGCCCCAGAGGAAGTCAGGATAAAGGAGGAGCTTGCCCTGGTTGAGGAGGACTGGGTTAGGGATCAGTCTGAACACTTGAACATCCATAAATCCATGGGCCCTGATGGCATGCACCTCAGGATGCCCCTGAGGGAGCTGGTGGGAGTCATTGCTGGGCCACTCTCCATCATCTTTGGTAAGTCGTGAGAAACAGGTGAGGTGCCTGAAGACTGGAGGAAAGCGAATGTCACTCCAGTCTATAAGAAGGGCAGGAAGGATGACTCGGGGTAACTAAAGACCAGTCAGCCTCACCTCCATCCCTGTAAAGGTGATGGAACATCTTATCCTCGATGCTGTCTCTAGGTGTATCAGGGGTAAGAGGGTCATTAGAAGCAGTCAGCATGACTTTTTCCAAGGGGAAGTCATGTTTGACCAAC
>NW_009708719.1:1067-1380 GCF_000703405.1 Apaloderma vittatum | reverse complement strand
CCCCTCACTCCCAGCACTGCCATCTCTCAGGAGTCTCCAAGAATTGTCTCTGGCCCCTCACCCTTAGATAAATAGTGTCAAACACCAACTCCTCTGCTTGATCCAATCCACAGCCATGGCAACCCCAGAGCAAAGAGAGGGCAATATCCAGACTCTCACCCTGCCACAGCCTGGGGCCACTATGCCCTCCAGGACAACCGGGGTCCCACTCTGCAGAGCTGTCCCCAGATTGTGGTTCCCAGTGAGCCCTGTTCCCAAAAAGGCTCTGGCTCCAGCCCTGCCCCTGATTCGGCCTTGGCCTCAGCTCACCCAA
>NW_009708719.1:0-407 GCF_000703405.1 Apaloderma vittatum | reverse complement strand
GTCTCTCACTGACCATTCCTTGCAACACAATGCCATGGGATGATCAAGGGCAACAGAATTGTTGAGGAGGAACAGGTTCAGTTGCCCTTAATTTTAGCATCGGCTGGCATTTCAGTTGGCTAAAGGGAAGTCAGAAGAGCCTGCAAGAAGATGCCCACAGGTTTTACCATGTCTTTCTGAACTGCTTCCTTTGAGTTTACAGGGACCTGCACATAACTTTAACCATGTGTGCAACCTCAGATGTCACCATTTGAACATCTTCCTGCCTTCTTCCATCTTCATTCATTACCATGGAAGCACAGAAAAACAGCTCACATGCTGGTACTGATTTTTTGCCCCCTTGAAGAGAACAAGAGGGACCCCTTGCTGTGGCTGGCAAGGGAGGGAGCTAAATCACCTCTGAGCGC
>NW_009708718.1:14098-45605 GCF_000703405.1 Apaloderma vittatum | reverse complement strand
GACTTCTCATTCACTGGGTCTTCTGGGTTTGATTTCTGGTCCATCTAGTATTTCTCAGGTTACTAGAACACAAGTGCAATTTCTTCATAGGCTGGACTTGATGATCTCGGACGTCTTTGCCGGCCTTAACGATTCTGTGATTTAATTTCTGGCATAAAGAATTAGACTAGTATGTGTTTAAAAACACATACACTTTTACAGAAGTGCTCAAAAGAAAAAAAGTCTCATTTTATCCCTCAAGAGTTAAAGACATGTTCTGATCACTGAAGGACAGCACTGTAAACCAGCAGCCGCTCTCAGCAGCGCAGCGCATGGGAAATTCAGTCACAGCCATTTGCAATGATAAATCCTGCAGGCAGAGGTTGGCGAATTCATTTACTTATCTTCAACCAAACAGCCACACAATTCAAAGGGGCTGCTTGTGTGCTGCTCATTTCTGTACTCGCTCCCAGGCTCTCCTCCTGGCCCTGCTGAAAGCCTCACAGGAGCCAGGACCCACGCGAAGATGAGAACCAGAGCGGCCCAGGAAGCAGAAACACGTGTGCGCAGGTCCAATACTGAAAGCTGAGGAAGGCGCAGAACCAAGCCCAGGAATTTAATCGGCGTTTCACGATTTCCAAGCACATTTTAACCCAGAAGATCTATCAGGCAAGGACATTTTCCCTCTTATCTTCAGGAGACATCAATCTCCTTATGTCCCTTTTCTAACCTGTAAGAAGAAATCTGCAAACATGTCTAAGAGACCCAGCAATTTGTACTTGACTGCAGAGGCTTTCCTGACAAGAGTTTATATGAAGCACAAGCAGCATGAAAACCAACACCACTTCTGTGGCTTACAATGCATGCTGCACACCTTGTAATTAGGAGCAAACTTGAAAATAACGAGCTATGTATAAACCTTTGTAAGAAATATTCTGAAAATTGCTAGACAGAAGCATCATAGTCTGCATGACAAAGTGGAGTGTAATTAATTATACAAACTAGCTTCTACTTCATATACACACACACAAAATGTTTTGTGGGGGTTTTTTCCCCAGTCACCAGGCAAACACCTTTTATGCAGTTTTAAATTGGTCATTTTTATTCCAAGCAATAAAAAACCACTTACAGTAATTCCCTGGAAAAAAAAATAAATATGCAAAACCACCCCAAACAAAGCCAAGGTTAAAAAGTGTCACAACTTGTAATCTCCTCCTGCTAGGACTCGTACATATTTAAATACTTTAATGCTGCTTCAAAGGAGAACGCTTCAAAGCGGAATCAAAGCGGGAACGTATTTTAAAGTGACAGATCTAATAATAAATTGCTCTTTCTGCTCTCCACTTCCATAAGTGTCCTCAACTAAAACATGAATTTATTTACAACTGAAAGGAGCAATCATTTTCTTTTGATGCAGGAGCAGACAGCTTAGAAGCCTGAACATCATATTCAAATCACAGTGACTGCAAATGAGCGTTCAACGTTATTTGCCACTGGCTGTTCCATAATCACCTCCGAGAAAGCTGCTCTCGCTCACCAGTCCTCATCACTGCTCGAGGTCAAGATCTCTGAACCCTTCACAGACAAGACACCGCTTCATACTCTTAGGGTCAAAGGGACACAAAATGCAATTTATACAGCAGGCAGGCTCAGATGCTGCCCCTCCGGTATCTGCAAAAATGATAAGCACCCACTAGTGCCATTCCAGCTCTTACACTGGTTTGTACCAGAAGCTGGGGTGGCAGCCCACCTCCTTGCTGAGCTCACACACCAGAGAGACATTTATATTTCATCAGTTACAGACAAACAGAACAGGGAAGGAATTCATCACCCCGTCCACAAATACTTTTTTTGCTTCTAACCTCTCCGGATGAGTTTGAGAGAAAATGGGAATTGGGTCTGCTTGGAGGTTAGGTCCCTCCTGCTTGTACCAACATCACCAGCTATAGCTCGATACTGAAGAAACTTGATGATCTTCAAAGGTCTTCTCCTACCTAAATGATACTACAAAACAAAAAGGTTTCCTCACTGCCAATGTCACAGGAAGCAAGATCAAAGCAGTATGGAAGTGGCAAAGATTCTTTAAACCTTAGAAAAGCTCCTACCCTTTTGGATTTACTTCATTAGACTGCCATACTTCACTACATTTTCCTTCCTTTCTAGTCTAAACAGGACCCCAGGACGTTCCCCATCCTTTCTCACTGACCAAAGAGAAGAACTTCTCATGTTTTGCTACATCTAACAATTGCACCTCCAACAAAGGGGAGATGTGCAGCTTAAGCAAAAGACAAATACAGTTATTAGTGACTAATAATTAACTACCATCAACACTTGGCACAAAAGAAGCCTAAAGAGAGCAATATGCAAACATAAATCTGAAGGGATTGCTCATTCCACGCTGCACAAAGCAAGCCTGAAGGGCAGTTAAGGCTGTGTGCTGCCCCGCGATGCTGTGCTGCACTTCTTGGAAAGCCATCTCTGGCACTTCAGAGGAATGTCACATGCAGTTGGAAAGGTCTATGAAGCATTCAGAAAGTTATCTTTCCAGTGACGGTAACAAGAAGTCAGAGTCTCAGCCAAATTCAGGGGGTTTTCTCTCTTTTTTTTTTTTTTTTTTTTTGTCATTTGCTCATCAATGCCAGCTTGCAGTTCTTGTATTCAGGTTCCCTTCCTTCCTTTGAGGACATTTTCTGTTTTGCATTTTACTTACTCCTCCATCTCTCAGGTTTCTGATAGTATAAGCTCACTGTCATGCAACGCTAAGAGAATCCTTGTTGGGTGTCCTGAATGAGATTCATTACCTGCCTAAAGCAGAGCATCTTGTCCAACACAGTGTCCAAATAGTGTCCACTGCAGAATCAAGACAAATCCTAAGCCAGCTCCACTCTGAAAGGCAGTTCATCTCAGCATCTAAATGACCAAATTTAGGACAGGATGAGCTCAATTGCTCTTTGGAGGTTCCTGACAACTAAGTGAGATGAACCTCCTGCCAAACTATCTGCAACTACATAGTTCATCGACACTAAAAGATCATTTGACAACAGCTTTGTAAGGGGCTGTGGATGCTTTCTGGGAATACCAAGTACATCAAGGATCAGGAGAAAAACCCAAGAGCTTGTATGCCGTTGCATGACGTGTGAGGTGGAACAGATCCGCAGACCAGGTGAATGAGCAATACTTGCCCTTAGGACTCCCACGGGTTGTGACACCAGGGCATAAAGTCGTGCAGTTTTTTGAAAACTTGTATTGTTCATGTCCTGCTTGTTATGGGAAAAAAAATAAAATCAGATCAGGATCTCACATTTTCTCATCTTTGTTTTGCCCCTAGAAGTTCCTTTGGAAGAGGAGCTGCAGGGAAGTCACGCACTGCAAAGGCACGCTATATTCTTCCTTCAGCTGGGTCAAGGCAAGACCTTTGTATCGTGCATCTTCTTAAAAGACCTCTCCTACTAAGGGCAAGAACAGTCTTGTTTTCAATTTGCCCTTCATCCACTCCCAACTATGTGAGAGTCAAATGCATACAGATATTTTAAATGAACGACTAATGCTCATGTGAGCTGCAGCTTAGGTCATCAAAGGTTTGAAAGAGCCCAGACCTTAACTTCCTCAATCGTGCACTTGTTCCCACATGTGTATGACAGCGAGGAGGAAACGGCTCTGAAGAAAACAGGAAAAGTTCCAACTTGCACACACAGTGTCTGGCAAGAGCTTATTTTTAAAGCTTTCCCACATGAAAGAACCTAAACAATCAAAGCAAGTAAAAACAGAGTTAACACTGTTAAAATACAACTAATTACGTAAGTTTGAACAGACTTAAAGCAAAGATAATTTCTAAAGCAGGACAGTATTTGAGACTCTGGCATACAACACACAAAGTTACTCGCAGAGGCTCCAGAAGAAGAAGAACAAAGACTCAGTGACAAAGTTACAGCAATGGAGAATGTTAAACCGCGCCGAGAACTGGCCGACCCCACCACTGCCCTCACTCTAGTGCTCCTCAGAGCATCAGGATCTCTCTCCTTCGCATGTCACCATAAATAACAAGAGCTCAGTCTTTACAGTTACACCTAGGAATGGAAGGAGGGGTTGGGTGACAGAGATTCGTGGGCTTTCCTGAGAAACTCCAATCCCATCACCAGAAAGTGATGATGTTAGAACAAATGGGAGGACGACTCCGGACAGCTAACAGACAGTATGTAAATAAGCAAAATCCTACAGTATTTCACTCTTAAAGGCTTTCTCATGTTTCATCACAGCACAAGACAATTTTCTTTTAAGGAATAAAGGTACGCCAAAGAACTGAACACCGTGGGACGATGGTTTGAAATTAGTGGCATTCGCTTTGATTCAAGCATTCAAACTATATTTGATCTGCTTATTATACCAACACTGAAGCATCCAAACAGATGAAAGGCAGTTAATCGAGCATGGAGAAAACATGGAACTTGCTGAATCATAAAATTCTCGCTGTAAAAAAGCGTTCTGACATAAACTGGATTTTCTACTACAGATGTAAAATCTAATTATATTGTTTTACTACGCATCTTATAGGATGGACGTAGAATGCCTGAACAAAAGCCACAATGAATACAAATCCCACTCTATTTTAGGAACTAGGGTACAGAGACTTCTACAAGAAGCAAGTCCTCTTCTCATGTTACTACCTGGATGTCGTAACTACCTGTTGACCGGACCAAGAATTTCCAAAAGCAGCAAAAATCTTGACATGCCTGATCTCCTTCCACTAGTGCTTCCATAGCAAGACTCCTTGGCAAGCTGCAGTCAAATTATTACTTATTTCTGATATTCAGCAATCAAAAAAGACAGTAACTTTGGAAGTTACTACAGCAGCTGTAAGACTTAGAGGTCAGAGCACCCGTGAGTGGACTCACTACTCGAAGGAAGCGCTCGCACCGAGTCATTTCACCTCAGGGAAATCTTGGCACGCTTGGGCAATTAATTCGTTTGTTTGATAAACTGGGAGAGCAGGTTAAATGCCTTCAAATTTGTTAGCGTAGAAGGCTACCATGTACAAGATGCACTGAATCTAAGAAAAAAAAAGAAAAAGAAAAAGTGACACTATAACTGCAAATCTTTTAGATGCTATTACAAGCTCATGTAATTAATGAGACCGCTGGGAACTAGCACTGAGTTAAGACCTATATTTTGGAATCTGGCCAAAATCAACTGTTTTAAACAATCATCGTCAACTTAATTGAGGAAAAGATGCTCATAAACCAGAGCGAGAAGCCTTTCAAACATAAGGGGACATCTATGATTCTCACAACACTTCCTGCACTGTCTCACCAGCAAAAATTGCAGGAAAGGGTGGGAATGTAATTGGTAACACTACCTGGGTACAAAAAAAAAGTGTGGATAGATTTTTACAGCATAGAGAGTAAACTAGGATTTTACTACAAAGTCAAAAAGACTGAGGACAACTTTTAGTCTTTTTTTTTTTCCTAGAAAAAATAAATCTGGGCACAAACCAATCCAAGCTATTTAATGATGATTTCTACTGTTCTCACAAAAAGGCTTTTTCATGCCGAGGAATTTCTGGGCTTCTTTCATAATAGATCAAATAGTTTATGGAAACATCCCCTTGCCCTGCACATGAACCAAAACACCCGAAATAGGAAAATCTTGATGCTGTTTCCTGCTTCAAAGTGAAAAAGCAGCATGCTTATTGCCGAACACCCTTCATCTGAGGAAAATAAGGCCTCAATATATCAAAGACGACGCTTTTTGGTAAGAGCCTAAGAGTCTCACCAGTTTTGCTTTTACGCCCTAGGTCAGCTCAGTCAGGCGCGCAGGAATTTTTTAGCCTGCAGAATCACATGGTTTTGGAAAATTATAACATACAGGCCTTTTGCTGGCTTCATGCACATGAAGATCAAATCCACTTCTCTCCGAACTCCTGCAAGACATGTTATATCGCCCCGGTGAGCTGTGGCCTCTTCCCACCCCGTTGCTCCGGGTGTGTTTTGGCTGCGCTACGCTCCGTGCCTTCTACCTCGAAAAGAAGTCACACGGGTAACAGGGCTTGGGAGGAGGAAATGAGGATTTCTGTTGCAACTGGTTCCTCCTCGTTTTCAAAGCCTAACAAATGTAACGGTACCCTGCTCTTTCCACATCATTAGAGCCCAGAGGAACATATCTGAAATCAGCCAAGCAGCAAACCTACCAGGAGGGCTGAGTCTGCTACACTCAGCGCTTTGTTCTCAGCTGGAAATGCTATTGCACATGCACGCACGAGAAATGGATGGAGATTCAGGATGCCTGTTGCTGCTCGTATTTATTACAGCTGGCACCACAACGCATTAGGTAGTGGCATTTCAATATTCCCATTCATATTAGAGTTTTAAAATGAGCTGATAAAGCAAGAAGACTTTTTTTTTTCCCAACCAAACTGCACCACGGACAAGGCTTCTGGGACCGGCTGTCCTTTGGTTTGTCCTTTCAGTCAATCACATCCACTGGATTTGTGGTTTAAGGTGTAGAAATGGAAAGCACCAAGACAGAACGGGCTCATGAGAAAAGAAAGTTATCCTCATTTCTCCTTAAAATTCACCTCTAAGAGAGACAGTCTAATTTGGCTTCGTTAAAATTTCAAAACACCCCTCTTACTATGAGAAGTTGACCGACTGCGCATCAAAAACCAGGGGACATTAGCTTTCTCCTCACATTAGAGCCAGTGCTCCAGTTACTAACGACATGCCTGCAGTGGGAGAATTCCTTTTGATTGCTCTTCAAACGGCTGCTCAGGTCTAGGGAACAGACCCATTCGCTGTCAGGATACTCTAATGTGACTCCAGAGCAGTGACAAGATTGTGCTCCTGGGAAGCGTGAAGGTAAAATTTACGACTTCAGCATTTAAAATATAAACTTTCAAAAAGTCTACAGACAGAAACAAGAATTATTCATCGGTACTTCTAATAGCTATTGTCCACGATCATTAGGACAGCTTTTCACCTTGAACTCCAGCTCTAAACAATCCTGCAGGGCAGGCTGCAAGAAGCCCACTGCTTGCCACGCTGCCTGACCGCACCAAACCCAGCCCTGGGTTTTGGTTTCCTGAGCGGTGGCTCTGCCTCCGGAGCTTCCAACCAGACGCATTTTCCACATGCAATTAAGTAATGGCGAGTGAGTTGTCGTACATGACGTTTAATTTTCAATAGCTGGCGCAAGGAACACAGGAGCTGCAGGCAAAATCATTAATCTCCTCCAGATCCTCTGTGCTGCCAAGCATAGCAACTCATTCCTCACTGTGCTAATGCTGCTCTTCCATCATCTCTGTGCGCGCTGCACCAGGCAGAGCCATGCAAGGAAAAGCACACATTTATATGCATTCACCCACAGATTATTACATCGTTTGCAGGTAAGCTGTGTGTGAGCAAAGAATATAAAACAGTATCAAGCATGATGCAGAAGTTGGTGGGACCACCACATTAGGAAACGGGATGGGGATAAGCGCCCAACGAAAAGACGCAGCTGGAATAGATGCATTTATGGAATTACAATATATTAAAGCAAAAAAGAGGCAACTTCTTCCCAGACCTTCTGTGCAGGGTCATCAAAGTAACATTTCCACATACAAGAGGAAAACCAATCATGCTTGGACTAAAAGAAAAGATGCCTACATGTAATTGTTACGTAAAAAGAAGGTTATTTTAGCACATTCCCTCCTACAGAAGCCATCCTAGTGCTTCCTCACCAAAGTCAAGTTTCCCCTCTGTACAAATAAGGCCTAACTCATTTTTTAAACCCCCTTTTGATGCTCATCCTTTACACATCCCACCAGCCCGTGCTCCATGTACCAAGAGGGAACCACAGAATCATAGAATCACAGAATGGCCTAGGCTGGAACAGACCTTAGAGATCATTTAATCCAACCTCCCTGTCATGCTCAAGTCTTCAGCAGACACCCTCAAAATAGGCACTCAATTACATTAAATTTTTTTTTTTTGACATTATTAAGGAGAACTCTTCAACTGTCCTGAGAAGAATAGTCAAGGAAAAGGTTTACTCTGCTTCAAATTGAGTAAGTTCAGCATTTTCAAAGCAGGCTAATCACATAAAAATATAAAATCATAGGCTAAAGTGCAAACAAATGTTTCGATGAGAAATGTTCTTACCGTATGAAAACCAGCTTGACCTTTGATGGGGCAGTCTTAATGATTGCAGAAGCGTTCTGATGACTTCTTCCATACAATATCTGGTTGTTTATCTGTTGAAAGTAAATGAAGATATTCACGTAAGTGAAGCAACATGCTTTGTTTTAATTTATACCATGGAGATTTCCAAAGTTAACGTGGGATGGAGGTAAGACTCAAAGAAGACGCTGTTTGAGGGTCTTACAGACAGGAATACCAACGCTGCGTTTCGACTCCTGCCTGCACAGGGCTGTAGGGACAGAAATGTCAGAGCTGAGGCACCTAGAGCCTGTTTCGGGCACAGCTGCACTGTAGAAAGACACGTACAACAGGCACACAGAGAAGGGCACTGCTGAGCCTGGCCTTGGGCTGCCCAGAGCTGTCACCCCTTCCCTCAGCCAGCTGCCAGAGGAGGGTGGAGAGTAGTCTGCAACGCAGCAGCAACGATTTAAGCATTTCCCGTCAGCTTTCTTACTGTTCCTGTTGAAAGGATAAGTCCTAATTCGATTTTAAGAACATCCTCCTCATACTGATGCTGCGATGGACCGCAGAATTGTAGCCTTATAACAGATTTCAAAATAGAACGTTTTCCAACATCTTAGATTCCAGTTTGTTAAACAAAAAATATTGCATTAATAGCAAAAAACTGCAAGTTTTGTTCTAGACCAATATAAAGCAGGAACCAATGCCAAGCTAGTTTAGTCTTCCTAGCAAGCCACAAATGAGAGAAATCTTTTACTCTTTTTTCACAGATCCTCAGAATAACTTTTAGGTATTGTTCCCAGATTTCTGGAAAACACCTTGATCTGGGGAGAATCCTATAGATACGACAACAGCACAGATTTTGAGACAGATACTCCGACACCTTACCTAGAGGCAACCAGCAGTTTAGGAAAATTTGCTGTTAAGACTGTGCCGACTCCTCGGTTCCACTGAAGGAAACAGAACCAATAGCCACGGACACAAAGGACAACTCAAGGACGTGCCAAGGGACAATTTAAGGACGTGTCACATCTCTGTTGCTGTGAAGAACCAAACACCTAAGCACAGTACCAGACACCAAGCGCTACTTTTGACACATTTGCTGCGTGCAAGCAAACGTTGCAGTTTTCAGAGGGAAATAACTTAGCTTTAATACAGCTTGTGCTTCAGGATTTTTCTTCCTGTAGGAACTAGAAGTCTTTTCCCAGTGTGAGGAAAATGACGCTGTGTCCCGGTACCAGGCTCAGCAAGTGGGACTTCAACACAGATGATGGCATCTCCAAGAGGAATAACAGAGTGCTTTGGGTTGAAGGGACCTTCAAGGGTCACCTAGTGCAACCCCCTGCAGCAAGTAGGGACGTCTTCAACAAGATCAGGTTGCTCAGAGCCCCGATGAATACAGCAGTTACTTCCGAGACAACCAAACGCACACTCAAGATCATACCACAAAAACAATCTGCAGTGTTAAAATGGAATATTTAAAGCTTTTTTTTTTTGTTTCGCAGGCAGCGTTGCGTTTATCGCCTTGCTCCACCTCAGTTTCCTGGGCTTCAGATCCTCATTGTTAGTATCCTAAAGAGAACGCTCCCCCTTCAACTCAGGCATTGCAGAAACTGCAATTGTGAAGATCATACGCAGAACATAAGGTAGATATGAATATCACAATAAATTCAAAGAAAGTAAAAGCTGAGCCGAGTATGATGAGGAAAAAAAACCCCACTATGTCAAGAAGATTAACAAAACCCTTGAGCAGTTTCTTACGTTATAGCCTGATGGTTTTCAGATTTACAGCTAAGCTGAAGCAAGGTGGTGAAGGAAAGCATCCTCTCCTGACAGCAGGGAGCAGGAATATCAGAGCTGTCTTCCTTCAACTTCAAACAATTTAGACTGGAATAAGCATCAAGAAATCAAAGATCTGAGGAAGAATAACTATTCAACTTCATAAACATATTTACCTGTAAATATAAACACAGAACCTAATTCAAAGCTACACTTAACATCTTGTATTTTGTCCAAAAAAGAAGGCAAAACAGTAAAGATGAGGAAAAAATAATTGAAATTAATAGTACTTGGAGTCATGATGTTAGTTCAGGTTCACAGTTCAGCTTGTCCTGTTTCTTGCCATCTAAGCAACTATGGGAGGCTTCCAAGCGTGCAGAATAATCTGCTATTTAACTCTGTCAAAATTCTCACTCCAAGCATCTTGATTAGATTAATGCACCTCTCTGGAGCTGGAGCGTTCATACACCCTTCCAAAGTCAGCCGCCAAACTTCGTTTCAATACCGCAATTTTTTCCTCCCACTCCTCATTTACAACATAATATTTACATTCACATTTGATATACTCAGGCTGTTTAAAACAATAATGATAACGGAGCCCAGGAACAATTTACTAGTGATTACAGAAGGACTTTTTTGTTACTGAAAGTGTTTGTGTTGGATTTTGATTTTGTGTTCTTAGGAGATTTTTTTTCAATCAAACAAGAAATAACCGTCCAAGTCCTACAGCCTCTATCTGGCAACTCCACAATAGTCCCAATCTTATCTTCGGTCAAGTCAAAACAACGCGTAGGGTTCAACAGTTAAATAAGGACAACGGCAGGACAAGGAGAAAACCCCGAACACTTGATTTTTCATTCCGATTGAAGTGCAAACCATTCCCTACCAAGTTGCTCCCTGTACAAAGAGAGAGCCAAGAAAGGTCTGCGGGAGCCTGAGCTGGCCTGAAATGATCAGCACCCACGGGACACGGCTTAGACGAGGACTTGTCAGTGTTGGGTTAATGCTCGGGCTTGATGATCTGAAAGGTCTTTTCCAGTCCGGGCGATTCTGTGATTCTGTCAGGGTTTAATCCAGTGCTGTCTGCAACAGTCAGGGTGAGAAGCAACAGGCTTTGTCAGCCAAAGAAAAATTTAAAAATCCAGCTGCAAACCTGAAGCCTCAGTTGCATCCTGGCTTCAAGCTGGACTTGAAACTTCCAGAAAGTTTGTTGACTTAATTTCTCCAAGTTCAGAAATAAATTATTCACCGGGAACGCTGTATGCTTTGCAAATTGTTTGGATTTAGTTAAGCTACCATCATTTTTTTCTAAATAGCAGGCTTCTCAGATTAAAATTTATAGTCTTTACTCGGGCTAAATTAATCCTATTCACTAGATGCATCAAATTGTCCAAAATTTAATTAGCTGTGAGCTGGGTCTGTAAGTTATAATTATTTAATTACACCAAAATGAAAGGATAATCAAAGTAATATATCTCCACAAGGTTTTGGACTGTCCCACATAGTTATTACAGCCAGTATTAATTTTTCTTTTTTTTTTTAAATAAAAAAGGTCACTTTCTTTTGCAAAGTAAATTCATATTCCGCTAGCTTCAGATACCACAGTGATGAGCAAAGCATTAAAGCCTCCTTAAATAAAACAGAAAGGAGGACATCTAGGATTTCATAAGCAACACCATTTTAAATCTTTCAAATGAAATAAAGAAACATGTCAGATTAACCAAATAGTACCCCGAGAGTCAAAACCTATAAATCTGTGCTCTGCTTTTTTCTTTAGAGATTAGAAAAGAAAAACAAAGCTTTGACTAAGTAAAAGAAATAAACTGATCTACATCAACCTCAACTTTTTTTTTAAATGTCTCTTTACATAACTTCTTTGACCGACAACGGAGAACAGAGAAAGATAAAAACATGCTGCAGGTATGAGGTCAGGCCAGCACACTTCAGCTCAATCTTTAATATAACCCTGCACTGCTTTATAGCAGATTTAATCAAACATCCCAAATGTACTGTTGCCTTCACCTACAAAAGTTTTGGTTTACAGTTTCATACACTAAAGTAGCAGAAAGTACAAACCCACTGAAATTTGAACTCTTACATTTAAGGGAAAAAAAAATGAAAGGATTGTTTGCTTCTTTAACTTACAGAAGAAAAATATCAGATACGGGTTTTTTTCTAAAAAAAAAATACAAAATCACTGTTTTTACTATGTGGTAGTAATGGAAATCCATAAAAATCGTATCGTCTGAGTTTTATGAAAATCAAGTCAAATGATACCCCAAAGCTAGTAAAAGAACTGGCACAGCTTTCGATAGTAACTATTTCATTGTACCAATGAAGCAGGTCCCTTCTAACCACAGGAATTCTGAGATTCAACCAGATTCTGAAACAACAGGAAAAGTTTCAAAAGGTTTTTTTGATCCGTCAAATCATAGAGACTGAAACCCCGTAAACCGCCCCAAACTCCCAAAGGATAAAGCAGGAGAAAAACACCGGAAAGAAAAAAAATAACAAATTAGAATGTGAATTCTTCTTTCTGCACCCAATTTCTTGTCCGGGGGCACACGTTCAAACATGTGCATCACCTGAAGGGATCGACAGACCTCAAACTCCATAAGGACAGGGGCTGAGCCCTGCGGTTCCCCCCACACTGAACGAGAAGAATGCAAAAACCCCAAATTGCCTGTGCCCTTGTGCACAACCAGCTCTCTGGTTACAGCTTTACCTTATTTCCAGCTTTTAAAAAAAAACACCACCCAACACTAAACTTAGATGGGAAACTCTCTACAAAGTCCACGAGAAAAAGTATTTTGTGCCCTCCTGTGACAAGACCAGAAGGACACTATCCTGCAACACTGCCTTCAGTAAATGACTCTAGAAGAAGAAGAGAAGCTATGATCATTGTGTTTAAGTAGGAATAACAAAAAGAAAAAAGCCACCACTACAGTTCATCATTCAAGACGACTCTTCTCATCCGAAAACCTCGCTGCCTTTCTCCTTTGACGTTAACGTCCCTCCTAAGGGACAGCGCTGCTCGCCATGAGGGTAAAAATAACTACCCAAAGTAACCATCTTGACACAAGAAAAACACAACAATCCCCAAACAAATAAGCAGAATAAAATGCCAGTTCTCCACATTCTAAAACAGAAGTGGCATTGTGAATTTGGCTGGGTAGTTAAATTACTTGGGCAAAACGCTGATGTATCTATTATATTATTACAGCACAACTTTATTAAAATAGCGATTGAAATACACGTAGCACAAAAACCCTCTGGCTTTGAGCTCTGACAAAAATGGCAAAAAAAAAGGAAAAAAACTGCCTTTCACGCAACAGTCTAGAACAGACAAGAGGCAAACTTCCGCAGCAATTCTTGATTCTGAAGACTTTTTGAAGAAGTGCTGTGACCTCCTACAGCAAAACATCCCAACGAGCCATTTCCTTTCACCTCCTGCCCCGTTTTGAGCACGGGACAAGCAGGGGCAGAAAATCCCAACGTCGGTAATTGAGCGTGACAGGGCTATGAACAGCTCGCTTTATTAATAGAACGCAGTTGATTCTTACAGAGAGATGATGATAATAATAATAACAGGGTGGATTATTCAGTGTGAATAAAACCTCTGGGCAGGACAGCCCCCTGCAGAGGGCAGAAGCAGCGGGGCTTTGCAGCACAGGTAGGGCACGACGTGAAGCCGCCGCGGGCCGTGCTGGGTGCAATCAGCCACAGGGCTAAACCCAAACTAATAAGATCCGAAGCAGCGCAGACACCTGCACTAAAACAGCAAGAGCACAAGGCAGCAGCACCACAGATGGTTGCTTTGCTTGGGAAATAAAAAGAACAGAAAAGCACAACTTCTGCCATGGAAAAAAACCCACGTTGTTTTCGCGCAGGGAGCAAATTCTCACCTTGGTAATTTTCCTTCAAGTGGAGAAGTAGGATGAAAGGGCTTTCTCTCTCAAAAAGCTGTTTTCTCCAGCCTCATGCTCACCCCAAATACATCATAGCAGATGCACGACAGGGAGGTTGGACTGGATGATCTCTAAGGTCCCTTCCAGCCTAGGCCATTCTATGATTCTGTGATTCTATGAAAACAATAATGATTACATACAATCATTTAAGGTGACCTGCATTTCTATAGGCCAGATTGACTTTGAAACCGAGCCAGGATCACGTCCCCACAAGACTATTGCTGTTTGCAGAAGCTAAAAGTGAGATGATATTTCATCAGTTCGGTGACAAAAGGTTTTACAAAAAAGGAGCTGAGGCAGTCTGGCAGCGTCCCTTTGATGGAATATCCTTCCATTGAATTCAATCAAACCTCAGTTCAAAAGAAAAAGGAAGAGGTTAATATTTCTCTTTCCATCTCTCTCTCTATCCTATTAACCTTACCCCCTGTTTCGATGGAGCAGCTCTCACCAACAGGATTCACTGGGGCACCCCCAGGACTGCACAGAAATGCAAGAGGCTTCTTAAGATACGAATCCCTTTTCCAGCTGATGCGCTCAAGTATCCAAAACTGATGCGTCATCAAAGATGCAGATGCAAATATACTTAAAACACGCAGTTAGATGAGGGTTGAGGGTGATGTATTTGCTGATGAACAGATACTGGGGAAAATGACCTCAAATGCTTACGAACAAAGTGGTTGCGAAGTCCAACAGCTTTTTTTTCTGTGGAATAACTAAATATTGGGCCAGCAGGCAATGGCCAGCAGCACAGTCAGCAGGTAGAGCAATTTAATAGCTACATTTGGTAAAACACTACCCAGAGAAAGAGAAGTTGCTTCATCAGTAAAGACTGTCCATCTAGGTCTGCGAATGAGGGAAGGACACCACAGCAGAGAGAAAATATTTGTGTGACTGACAACCGTACTCAGCGGTCTTTAATTTTTTGTCCTTAACTGGGGAAAAATCTAACAATCTGGATTCTGTCATTTCTTCACTTCTGACCACTCGAGTTTGGCGTTAAGGCTCTTGGAACATATTTTGTTGTGAACGACCTGGCAAGTGAAGCCAGTTGACCACCCTGACCTCTGCATCACTGGCACGGAAGCAGCATGAAATCTTAGTGGAGATATTCAAAAGCCATCTGGGCACAGGGCTGGGCAACGGCTTGAGGTGGCCTTGCTTGAGCACGGGGCGTTGGACCCTATGACCTCTGGAGGTGCCTTCCAGGCCCAACCAGTCTGTGATACTCCTACCTCAGGGACTTGCACACTTCTTGGGTGTGAGGATTTCTAACTGAAATAGTTATCGAACCTAATGGTTATTGAAAAATAAAACCTGTCAGTGTAAAAGCCCATTAGTTCCACTTCGGTGCTATTCGCCTGACACCAAAATGCTTTTAAAAGACAAAAAAACAGAGCTGTGAATAATTGACCATCGGCGCGAACATGAGATGCCTGAACATGACTAATGCGCAGCCCGTTCTTTTGTAATACAGGATGTTTTGACACTGGATACGTGCTCACTGGGGACCAGAATCAGATCACCACATCCTTTCATAAAAGTAATCGTGCTTCTGCCCACGAGTGATGCACCTTTGATTTGATTGCAAAAGTAAACAAAAGAGGTAGCTACTAAAGTCTCTTTGAACTTCAGTTTATTTGAAGTTTGGCGTTTTTGAGATGGTGAGCATCACACCTTCCTCCCACTGAAGAAAAAAAAAATCATTTTATGCCCAACTTGACAGGGAGAGGAATTAGGGCAATGCCACCACTGCAAAAAATGCTACTTACAACATGGCTCTCGCACGCGAATCCCAAGCCGTGAGATACATGTGATTATTCACCAATGGTGCACCTTTCTGGTATCGCTATCACTATTAACATCAGATTAAACACTGGAGAGTCGCCTGTGAGATGTAAGAAAACTTTGGTGGATCCTTCTTTGTGGGAAAGTATTCATACAAAAGTCTCTACCTTTCTTCTACCAAGAACTAGCCAGTCTATGATATGCACAGAAGACAAACAGTATCATGAGGCCTTTCAACTAGTATACACCAAGAATTTTAATTTTTTCACCATTAGAATTTAGTACCAGGGACTGAAAGAACATAAATTTGAAGGTGAAAGGCATTTTCCTACCCTACTCCAGTATAGTACAGACCCTCATGCCATTTATCCCACTTAAAAAGAAAATGATACATTTCGGATGGTGTTATTATTACAGCAAAACAAGTCTTTCTTGTACTATGCGTATTGAAAACCTATAATTACAAAACTGTTAGACAATGACAAAGGCTTAGACAATCTTGAGACAACTGCTCTTTGACAAGTAAGGAAATGTGAGAAAATAGGTGGTTCTCTGATGACACAGAGAGTTGCTGAAAGATCACAAAATCACCACCCATGGAGAGCAGTAGGTTAGCATATATCTGTTTTTCAGTGACAGCTTCTCTCTAAAGGAAAGATCCCCAGGGATGGCTGATTTTTTTTTTTTTTTAAACTGCTGAAGCAATCATGACGTTGGGAACCACTGCAGGTGCTGCAGCGAAGTGTCATTTTGCAACAGCCAAAAATCAGATGAAGTGTCGGAAATCTGCGCTTTCAATCTGAAGGTGAAGCAAGGAGATCGGAGAAAAAGTGAAGACAAAACACTCTACTCAGTAACGAGCTCTCTTGCCTTGTGGGTGAACTTGTGCCAGACACGACTAAAGAAAATGAGTATTTTAAGTTACAACAGATCAAAACAGATTACAGCACGACATTTATTTTCAGGAGGGGACTATCCCTGTCATCTGTAAAAACACATATGGTAACTTTGAGGGGGTTTTGTTTTTTTTAATGCAAGGTGTGAATATCCCTGCAAACCCACATATGCACGACAAGGATAGATTTACTGTCCCCTTCCTGCCTTTCAACAGTCCCTCCCCGAAGCAGAGCTTGTGAACATGCTGAGAGCACAGACTTCACTGACAGGACATTAGTTTTCACAGGCCAATGGTTTTTGTTTCACTGAAAACACATTTACCTGCCAAAGGCCAAGCTCTTAGTTGGCATAAATCAGCGCAGCTCCTTGCCTCAGCCACCTCATTCGATTCGCCGGCTTTATTTAAGGTTCAAACGAGAGTTTCGCATATGCCTTGTCATCTCTCCATATGAATCCTGCTTAGTAGTTAAAGGAAACACTTACCTCCAGAAGTTCATCGCCAATATGCATCCTCCCATCTCGTCCCGCAGGTCCATCTGGATTGATACCAACTACAAAGATGCTCATACGAGAGCGGTCCTTGTTGCCAGCAAGACTCAGGCCGAGCCCATTTTTGTCCTTCTCGAGCTCGATAATGTGCAACTCTCCTGGTAGGTCTGCATATCTTTGCCTGATTTTTTCTAGAAAGATCAAGAAATGTAAAATGAGTTATAACTCACATGCAGGTGTTCAGAAACTTGTACAACCAAGAAAGAAATTTACTCTTTGTTACCAGAGGGCTTTCCAGCACAGACTCTAAAATGCCACTTGCTGTGGCCATATCGCTCACATGGCAAAATGCAGCATCAGCTGCAAACACTGGTCACACAAAAACTGCAATACTGTAATTATTTGTACAACAGGCTGGTTCTAAACCAAGATTTTTTTGAAAGGAGGGTAAACCAAGGGAATTCCAGAGGCACCTCAATCTTACCTTACAAAAACTATCAATTTTCTGGAAACTCTCATCAAGTCAGAGCAGGTTAATTAACCACTGTGGGAAACTGAAATGCTTGCGTTGCAAACGTACCGCAAACTCACACCTCAAGGTAGAATTTTCTACTTGTGCTTCTTTCTGGTGACTCAGGAATATGCTCACTGTGCTCTGCTTAACATGATGTGCTCCTGTGGAGACGATTACTCAAAGCAGATGTCAGTGATGATGTATATGAATGATTACACTTTTAAATGCAGCCTCGCTTGATATTAAGGCAGTTATTTGTCTTTCATCTCCATTTCAACCATTTCTGTGACAGGGCGCAATATACTTACCAAGTTATTTGGAGAACATTGCGTGTCTGTGGGTGCTGACAGTTTAATCGGAATGTCTTTTCACCACTGGCATACAAATATCTGTAACTACAGCTCATGAGGGTCAATCACTGCAAGAGTGGTTTGGTTTTTTTTTTTCCCCCCTATCTGACTCCCCTTTGCAGATTTTAAGACCAGCTTCATAACACCACCTGCACCCAATGCTTCAGCTGGGCTGTTATTTTTTTGTGGCTGGATGTCACCTTCAGTGCAGAGCCCAAGGTGAAAGAAACTGCTGCATTATGCATTAAGAAGAGAAATAAGAGATATTATATGTTCAACGATATCCCTGAGTCAGCAGCAGTAACTAGATCAATATTAGCTATTACCATTCTACCGGGGAAGCATATTTTAACAGTATGATTTAGCCATTGTAGTGAATGTTCCCATGACAACAAGAAAGGGGGAAAAGAGCTGGGGAAGGCGAGAGGAAAGCAACTAAAAGTGAATAAAAGCTGCTGAGAAGAAAGCCCGTGAAGTAGAGGTGTTCCACAGGCCCTGTGGCTGCCAGCATGAGGAGAAACTTCTTGGCTGTGCAGGTGCCAGAGCCCTGGCTCAGGCTGCCCAGAGAGGGTGTGGAGTCTCCTGCTCTGGAGACTTTCAAACGCACCTGGACGCGTTCCTGTGTGGCTGCCCTGGGTCACCCTGCTCTGGCAGGGGTTGGCACTGGGTGATCTCCAGAGGCTCCTTCCAACTCCCAGCATTCTGGGATTCTACGATGGAGCCAAACTTGGAGAGGAGAGCTGCCAGACCAAGGGTTCTTCAGCAACTCTACCAGCTGCAGCAGCCCCTCGTGCTTCAGCAGAGACTGTGGAGGCAGGGACAGCAGCCTCCTGCCTCCAACCCAACGCACTCAAGAGCATCACCCAACACTCGGAGCAACACAGACAAGAATTGGCTCTCCCAGCACTGATTCACAGGCTGGCATTTTCCTGCCGTGCTCAAAATCCCCAGTGGCCTGGAACATGAGCCTCAGATCCTGGAGGCGGCAATTAAGGGTGAGATGTTAGCCCCGGAAAGCTGTAAAGCCCTGCAGAGGTCTGCACAAAATCAGAATATCATAAAAAAATTAGGAAACTCAGTTGTTACTATCAATTATATGCCAAAAAAAAAATCATATAACAGCATTAAACGGCAATTCACGTAGCTGCACAGTTCTTTAATATATTTATTAACTAATGGGGTCAAAATGTAATCAGAGGCGTGAGTTGTTACTTGAATTTGGAAAGTAGTTTGGGTTTTTTTCTTTCCTGCTTCGTATGCAGGATAGCTCCTGCCGAAGAACAGCAAGTGAGGAAAGGTCTTGAAAACAGCACTTCTGAAAGTACAGCAGATGCAAGCCCATACGCAGCCACACGTGTTTTATTGACACGCTGCCGAGGTTTAGCTTTCTTTTCCCGTTAAGCAAAGTCCAGCCCTGAAGAGCGCCAAGACATTTTCTGCCCACTACAATTAGAGAAAACAACCCGTTACAGTGCAGCAAGAAACTGCAGCGCATCCCAACTGCAAGAATATTACGACCACGTTATCGGCAGAAAACGGATTTCTTGGCAATTGCGGTTTTGTGGATAAAGAAAAGAATCAGTGCTCTGGAGGGATGGCACTTGCGTTTCCTAGGAGCGAAGCACCCAGCTAAAGCTTGCTTTTAGCAGCTTGTAGACGGGTGCACAGGAAAGAGGTGAAGGAAGCAAGGGGAACACACATGCTTCAGATCTTCAGACACTACTTCAAACCTCCTTTCTTGCTTATCAGCGAAACTCCCCAAGTGCGGGAGCACCTCTGCGACGCTGTGCACAGACTCATGCTCCAGCCTCTCTCCGCAGACAAGAGCCTTCTGAGACTACCAGTAAGTTTGTAAATTCTCCAGAGCTTCCTCCTGCTGGAGTTTTCTCACGCAGCAAAACCATTAGCTGTTCAGAAGTATGAGTATATTCCTGTTCCATGCTGGGCTGAAACTAAACGTAAGTTTTAGTCATCCAAAAATTAGTAGTTAGAGCAATTGCCTGAGATGAGACAGAGCTCCACTAAAGTTTCTGGTCTGCTTGCATCGGGCCAGGACTGGAGATGCGGTGAGCCGAATCCCAGCTCAGCAGCCCGGCTGCACCAGGAATCCCCCACTGTGGGATCAATTCTTTGGGTAAAGAAAAATTTATCTGGGAAAAAAAATGGGAACAACTCCAGGAGTCATCGGGTTGCTTTATTTGTTAGGAGTTTGTTTGGGGTTTTTTAAGGGGTTTCCCTGGTTTTATTCCAAAAAATAATAAAACCCATAACTACAGCAGAAGGAAACCTTTCTGCAGATTAAGCCCTTGATGAAATTATCATATTCACTTGCAAAGTGACTATTTGAAAAGGCTGAGGTGACCAGAGCGGTAAAACAGTGGGCACCTATGGAGGAAACAACGAAGTTGCCACATGCCAAGCTCTGCTCCCAGCCCGGCAGGAGGACACCACTATCCGGCGATGCTGGAGACGACGCGAGCGTGTGCGTGCGCGGTAATGCACAGAGAGATAAGCAGAGACACCCCTGCTTTTAAAATCAATCCCCCCTTCACTGCCTCCTCTCTGAACAACAGAAGGTTCTGGCTCTCGCAAGCTCCACCTCCTGCAATTAAACACTTCCAAGGGCTGCCCTCGCCAGCCAGCCTCGCAGTGTAAATGATAACGCGCTATTCCCAGCGGTTATTCATCCAATCTGCATACAAATATCCTGTGGGCATCCAGCTGACTTCCTATAACATTGTAATCGCATTCTCAGTTTGCCTCTTAATAAGAATCTCCTAAGATTATTTTAAACAAGTATTTACTGCTTACACAAACGTGCATCCAAAACATCTTCTTTTTAACGCCTTTTTCAGCTGTTTTTTCTCCCCTCCAGCTGGTATCACTTTTCAGTTCCCTGCCTAGCATTGGGGAGCCAGTTAGCATCTGCTTTTGCAAAGAATTCCATTATCTGCCTTCATTACGAGATACTTTACACTAGGCAATTGTAATTCTGTTGTTGCTGCATTACACACGGGACACGGCGTTTCTTGTTTTAGCGCTACACAGAGTTGTTTCCACATTTGGCGACAATAAGTGAACCACAACTCGTGCAAACATGTCTCACCAGCAATATCTAACTAGCTAAGGTTACGTCCAGCTTATTTTAAAAATCCTATACAGATGTCAGGTGAGCTAAAAGCACGAGAACATGCTTCAGTGAGCTCTCCTGCAATAATATTTCCCAGACAATTACATTTCAAAGACAAACCCTGGAACTGGAAGACAACTGCTTTCAAACAACATACTCTTACGCTGCTGCATATGTTTCCCTGCTTCAGCCACTATTCCTACTGCATTAAACAGAGAGATAAAATAAATAAATGGGCACAATATGGTCAGAATATTGAAGTTTGCATGATCTAGTATTGCAACAAATACTCAATTTATCTGCATGGAAAAAACAGATGCCGCTTCTCAGGGAGGCAAAAAGCTCTTTAAATCATGAAGATATGTAAAGCACTTGCAAAGGGCTGAGGAGCCTGTTTCCCAAACCTGCTGAAATCTCCAGTTAAATGAGCTGCAAGAGAAGGGGTGTTTCTTTTGAAAATGGTGTCTCTGCGTGATGCAAATTAGAATCCACCTAGGAAGGTAAAAAAAGGAAAGAAAAAGCTCTGGATGACTCAGCTAGGTGATTGGCTTTAATATCAAATGCTGGATATTAAAACTGTCGAGGCAAAGCACAGAGAACAGAAAGGGGAGAAAAACACCTCAGAAGAGATGACGGATGGTATTTGTATACAGGAGGATTTTACATCTCTCTCGTGCTGCCTCAGCTAACTATTGGCAGCACACGCTGGCTTTTGGAGGCTTCACAGCAGTCTCATTTATCAGCCTGTGCTCATTTTCGTGGGTTTAGCTACCATTTTTCTCACCCAGCACATGACGCGGTTCCAGTCGCAGCCTCTTCTGAGCTCACTCTGCTCAGACAGCAGCGCCGCGGCACCACAACCATGGGTTTTCAGTTAGTCATGACAGATATCAGAATGCAGCCAGCATCCACTACACAGCCAACCTTGCATATCAAACAACTAATTCCCTTCTTGATTTCACTATAAGCATTAAAAATAAAAAATGTAGCAAGTCCCTCGACAGCTAACCCTAGAGCTGTGAGGGCACCATGTCTAATTTACTGATTACAATTTACAAGACCCTAAATAAGCATATTGGAGGGACCATAATTGAACAAATGGGGTTTAGAATTCTCCCACTACTAATAATGTAATAAGCTTATTGTTTTAATCTTCCCACCAGCTCTCTATTCATCTCCAAGGAGGCAGACAGTTCTACAAACCTTATCTCAAAAGCGATGCACTCCTCTGTTCTTAGAAGCTTTAAACTGAAAAACAGAGAGAATTCCTGTAACGCTTTCTTAAATTCTGTAAAATCATCCCAATTCTCCTCTCAGTGACCAGTACACACGAGAAAAATAGGGCAGCTGTGCTCAAAACTGGCAAATCCACATGGAAAAGCCAGAGATCGTGTTATGACCAGTCTCCCTCCCTTGGGCGGTGAGAGGAGAGGACGGGTTCTGCTGGGCTCACAAATTTGTAAATGTTGTCACCTCCAAACCCGCGGGCAGGGAGCATGCTTGCAGGGAGGAGGGGCAGCGACAGGTTCCCCATTGGATCCAGGAACTCGATTTCCCCCGCAGTGTCCCTTTGACAGCCACACCGTCCTTTAGGCAACACTTTGCTTTGGAAGTCATTTACCAAAATTGAAGCGATGATTTTTCAGAGAAAAACGAACCCCAGCGTTTCCATTATTTCTTGTCACACTTCAATTAATGCTCCCACCCCAAGTTTGTCATATATAGGGGAGGGGGAACACCAAAAAAAACCCCATAAAAAACTCCACAGCTGTATCTCTCCCTTTCCTCCCCCAAATCCTGTGAGCCAAAATATCTTAACACTACTTTTAAGAACACGAGGGAGAGAGCGTGCATGAGGTGTCACACAGACAAAGCCTTCTCCAGCTGAACAGCTGAAGTGTGGGCTTTCATGCGCTCACAGATACAACTCACCCAAGCTCAACTGGAGAACAAGCACGCGTTAAACTCTCCCGAGACAATATTCTTACCCTAACTTGAACACTGACTCATTTCTTCTTTTTTGTGTGTGTGAAGGATTTGAGCTATTATTTGGGATCTCCAAGTTTCTTCTCTTCTAGCTGCTCCCTTCAGCTCACGCTCCCATTCCTTTTTGCTCTTCTCATGAGCAGAAGCTGCTGCAAACGCTTGCAGCAGCTTCTCAGCTCCCACAGGAAAACCTTCTTTATCCCTCAATGCTTTCTTTAAATCCCACTTGTTCCTCACATCCCTCTTCCTACAGCAGAAGGTAAGAATTTCTGTCAGTGATTTTTAACTAATCCAGGAAGAACGGTATAATGAGAGTCTCCACAATCCACTTCAAGTACCATTTCATCTTGTTCCTGTGAGCAGGTGACATTTAGAAACAGTTATCATTAATTTTTTCTTCCTATAATCAAGGAATCGTAACACCCGAAGACAACAGCAGAGAAAAAAGTGACATTTAGCGCTGGCTGAAAACCAGGGTAAATGCACTTCGTAACACCAGAGAGCACCTCCCCTGCTTGCACCGTCTCATGTCAACATTTTGAAGAAATGGGAGTTCTCGATGATTTTCAGGCCCAAAGCTTCACTCTAAAGTTGCAGTTTCATTACACAACATTTAAGTTCTCGGAGGAAGAGATATTGTACGTTTTTCTTTTTTAATTAGATGAGAGGGACATGATGAGTCTATTCACACTGATGTTTATCTGAGATCTTTAACACTTTTAAAAGGAGATTTAGTGGAAGTGTGGCAAGCAGCGCATCCTGATGTTAATAATTGCTGATTATAAAGGAATTTGCCCTCCCCTGCACACAATACTTTCACTCATTTGCCTTTCAAATGATGCATTAACCCTCATCAAAACACTTGTGCTTCCTCAGCAGTGACCTCCTCTGGGTGCTGTGATCTCACAATCAGTCACTCCGGCGGAGCACTGGCTCCGAGTGCCTCCCCACCGGCTGACGATCCCGTAGCCGGACAGCCTTGGGAGGAAAGGACTGGCAAAAGCTGCCCACATCTTTCTTGCCTGCTGCCCCAGGACTGGTAAACTGGTTCTTTCCTCGAGATAGGAGACACGCTAACTGGGTTAGCTGTTGGAGCGTCGTACTGCCACCAGTTGAGGACATACCGTCAAGGAGCAACAAAGACATTCTTCTTTCGATAGAATCCTCTATACAGAATAGAATCCTCTATATAGAATCCTCTATACAAATATAGCACATCGTGGTTAATGTTTGGGCCCACCAAAAGGCACTTTGAAATAACTAAATCTCTAGAACATGGGGTAAGCCTCAAAAGACAGCTGCTGTAAACCTCATTTTTAAGCCGTCAAACAAGTAACTGCGAAAAATGCCATTTAAAAAATAATCTATTGTGTAATATCACAGTATATTACATCGTACCATGCAGTTTAAGTCACCTAAGGCCTAAATACTGCAGTCTGGGGAGCTGCCCAGCCCGCTCGGCGGTGACGGCACCGAGCATCCCGTTATCCCAACCACCAGGCTCAGGCGCGTTGCAGCTCCCGAGAGGAAAGCAGCCTTGCTCCTGCTCCACTGAGGCTTGCCTGACATAGTTCTCCGGGAAGGTAGGATACAGTACCAGAACATTAGAAAACACCAATTTCCATCTGCAAAGTCTCAAGGAAATTTGAAATAGCTCTAAAGGCACACTGCTTGCACCCCCGGCCCGCTGCACGGTGGCTGTTAGGTGGCATCGATGTGGTCCCCAGGTGTCAGCGCCCTGGAAGGATGCACGATGAGCACACACAAAAATCAGATTCCCAGGTACCGTGACAGAGGATGTTTTAATGACCCATTTTTCAATGCAGTTTTAGAAAAAAAAAAGAAATAAAAAACTCCTCACAATTGGGGTAGAAATTTGTTTTCTAAGCTACTCTTCCTAGTAGGAGGAGGTTTTCTTGCTCACATTGCTCTGCCATTCCCTACGTTTGTGTTTGAAAGCTGCTCGTTCATTTGATGGAAGAACAAGGGTGTCTGAGACCGAACAAAAGAATATCGGGGAACTCTAATCCACTGCTTTTCTCCTTGGTCTCAAGACGAACAAATGAATATTGTGAACATTTAAATTCTTCCTCCCTTGACAGTAATACAGGGCAACTTGATCTGACAGTGTTTCATCTTTAAATAATGATGTTCCCACAAAGTGACTGGCACAGTCATTATCCTGGAATCTTTCTGAGTCTAATTAAAGACAGTGGCATCAGACTACTGTCAAAAACCCAAAGTTTGTTATCTAACAAAGGCTCTCGTGGGCCCGAGCGCCAGCTTTCCCAGTGGTAAATAATAGTGAAAGGCAGCACAGAGCTCACCTCTCAGCAACCAAGGTGCTGAGAGTGATTTTGGTCCTAATTTAAAGAACCTGAACTTCCTCTATCAAGAGGGGGAGGCAATGAGAAAATGGGGAGACTTCTGGATTTAATAACAACGACTTTTTGACCAGCAAACATGACCCGTACCGATGAGCTGGAAGATCTAAAGAAAGCTCTTACAGGAAGGTCTCCAGGGGAATTGTCACCATTTGTGAAACGTAGAAAAAAAACACAAAAAACCAAACATAAAATGTTTCCAAAAAGCCCCAAAGCAGTTGTATTAGCAAGCCATAAAAATAAAAAAACCCTCTTATATAGGAGAAGAGATGGTGGAGAGGAGATGGCAGGAAGGGTGTCCCAACGTCGCACGATCGCTTGCTTTGCCGTAGCAGCACAACCTTGCGGTGCAACAAAGCTGTGCAAAATGAGCGTGGCTTGATAAGGACTAAATTACATTTTTGGATTAAAAAAAGCCCGCCACAGTAGTTTAAGTTTGTTTGTATGGCATTTTTTAAATATGCTGTGATAGTGGTTAGGAAAGATTGAAGTTGTATGAGTCATTTGGGACTGTAAAGTCCAGAAAAATACTCACCGAGCTGTTTGGGGAAAACACTGTGCAAGAATTGTCAGCACGAATAACCAGGGAAGATGGATCACGATCGGCTACTTCATCTTAATGATAAATTTTATCCTGCTTAATATTTTTAGATTTTAGTTATTTCGCTAAAGATTGATTGTAACTTGTTAGTTACAAAAAGATTGTATTTATATTGTATGTTCCTTCTTCGGGCCAACTCTGGTGATAAAATGCTATATAAGTATTTAAGGCAATATAAAATTTAACATACATCTGCTGAAATGCTCAGGATTTCTCTCGTATGTCAAATATTATGAACAACATTTCTTCTATACTATATATATTTTTCCTAACAATACATGCTGTTTGTATTTGGACAGAAGCTAGAATGCAATTAAAACATAAGCAACAGCTTTGCCATAAAAATATTGCATACAAATATGCCAATTGTGATTACTCTAAGAAAAAATGGTTTTATTGAAATGTTTTCATTTTAAACCAGGATATTAAACAAAACCATTGTTATTCCCACCCTAGATAATGGAGGTTCTGTGGTGAACAAGCTCGTTTTTAAACGGTCTGATTTCCACTTTGATTTCGTTTTGTCTGTCTTTGGCTCTTCACAAACACCTCGTTAACGCCAAACACTGTGCAGTGACCTCAGAGGAGGTTCTGCCATCACACCACCGCCACAAACACTTCCCTAATTTTTCAACTGACAACTCTCAACTTCACACTCCTACTTCTTATTCACAGAGCAGAAAAGAAAAATATCCTTTTTCAGCTCCTAATAAGTTGTTCAACTTTGATAAGCTATTTTCATTCCCACTGAGTTAGCTGAATAAGCTGTAGAGAGAATAGGTCTTTGTTTCAAGCAGCTGAAGAAAAAGTCAAAAGCTGGCTTTTTAATACAGTCAGTTCTGGGTCCAGATTTCTCTCAATTCTCTGGGTGCCCACATACTTTTCTTGAATAGTTTTTTTCACTTAAATTATGCTAATAGCTTAGAGCATGCTCAGATCTTTGGGTAGATTGCCATATAAAACTTAAAATGCATGTTTAAAGCAGAAACTGCTTGATTTAAATTAAGTGCAAATCCAATTTAAATGAAAAGGCAGCCTAATATTAAAAAAGATGCATATCCAGCTTTTAGAGGGCATAACATGATAAGAGTGTACTCCCCTTAAAGAACAGACCTGGCCAGTCCCACAACACTTCTTAGTGCTGTATATATATATAATTTTTTTGTTTTTTAATTTAGGCAGCTATGCAGAAATAGTATCTTGCTAGATTGGTACCTGGTTAGTCTCTCATCAAACTGATTACAGCTCCTCAAACATTTACAAACTATCTGATGGCTTTTAGGAACCTCTGAGCTTTTCACACCGGACACCGAAACCACGCGCTCTAATTCCCCGGTGCTGCTGAGAGATCTGTCAGCTACCTGAAGACCATCCCTGTGCTGTGTTTGGTGCGCTATATATCCACCTCGTCACTGCACACTTCTGTAAATGAAGGCAAGAAACAAAATACTAGATAAAAAGAATGGGGCCAGCCCACCTCATATTTGCAATATTCCTGCAGAGCCAAGAAATTTCAAAACAGTAAGTCTACGTTGGTTCTAGATCTTGGTTTTTTGAGCTGTCAGATTGGCCTTGAGTAATTTGCAAGCTTTTTACAACATCAAGCAATGTGCAGAGGCTTTGTTTACTTAAGCACAAACCTGAGTTTCCTAATGTCACGGCTCACCTGTGACTGCTGAGAGAAAATGAAAAATGAAAATGAAAAATGATGGCGACATCTGGCAATGCTGCCGACTACTGATTTCCGTGCCTTAGAACAGAACAAATACACATCCTTAATCTCACTTTAAAATCTCTTCTATTAATTATAGACTCATAGAACGGCCTAGGCTGGAAGGGACCTTAGAGATCATCTAGTCCAACCTCCCTGTCATGGGCAGGGACGCCTCTCAACCAGATCAGGCTGCTCAAGGCTCCATCCAACTTGGCCTTGAACATCTCCAAGGAGGGGGCAGCCACAACATCTCTCAGCAATCTAGTCCAGAGTCTTGCCACCCTCAGGCTGAAGAAGTTTTTCCTAAGATCCAATTTAAATCTATTCTCCTTCAACTTAAACCCATTTCCCCTTGTCCTATCAGCGGACACTCTTGTAAAAAGTCCCTCCCCAGCCTTCCTGTACGTTCCTTCAGGTACTGGAAGGCAGCTCTTAGGTCCCCCTGAAGTCTTCTCTTCTCCAGACTGAACAGTCTTGGCTCCCGCAGCCCGTCCTCGTAGCAGAGGTGCTCCAGCCCCTGGGTCAACTTTGTGGCCTCCTCTGAACACGCTCCAACAGATCCATGTCCCTCTTACAGTGGGGGCACCAGAACTGGATGCAGTATTTGAGGTGAGGTCTCACAAGAGCAGAGTGTTAGAACCCAGTAGTAACTAATCTACTGTATCTTTCCGTGTGTGTGTATCGCGTTTACAAAGTCTGATGTATAAATCACAGTATTACACGTGAAACAGGAGCCCAGGGGAACGGTACGGCCACCACTGGGCAACTGCTGACTTCAAGTCCAAGAGATCTGCAACTCAGAAAACAGAGACCTGCTCCCACATCTCCGAACGAGGTTCCTGATACACAACTTGGCTCTCCCACGATTGAGAGAGTACAACTGGCAACCTCTGGCAACATTAAGCCACACGATCCCTTTCCCAAGCCAGACACTCAGCTGTAAGACTCAGCCAAGAGCAAGCGCCGGTGCAGCGCTGTGCTCCCGTCTTTTAACACGTTCCCTTCCCATTTCAAGAGAAGCACTTGGCAGCTCCCCTTTGTGTGCTTGGGTTTCTCATCAGCCCGGTGCAGCTGGCAGCGTTGTGCAGAGCAGGATTTGCACAGCCCATGCCTTCTCCTCACTTGCTTCGCACCCAGCCTGTACACTTCACGGCTGAGGCAGCACCTCAGCTCAAGCGGTGTCCCGAAGTGAAGACCTTTTCCAGCCTTCAGGAGGGGAGGGGGAAAGAAAGGGACCCACAGCACAGCACTCTGATTTTAGATTGTGGCATTGAGCCCATGAGAAGGAGCTGAAGGAGAACGTCCTCTCTCCTCTGCTCAAGGTTCTTGTGCTCCCCAGACTCCTCTGTGAGCCTGTGCAGGTCATCGACCCACCAGGAAACCATCCCTCTCTAATGCTGGAGCGGTCTTCTGCCGAGTGAGTGAGCTGAACAGGTTGAGGAAGGGAAGAACAACAAGAGCCCGAGTACCATCAACAACTGGGGAAGGTGGGAGCGGAGATGGGCAAACCGTGATCCCCCTTCGAGCTCACTGCTAAACGGTCCCAGATTGTGGAGCCTCAGGCTGAGAAATAGCAGAAGATTAGAGCAGGATGACAAAACAAACACTTCTCATACAGTTGAATAAATATAGCGTAAACTTGCAGGCTGAAAACATATCGTTAACTTAATGCTATTTTTCCAAAAGAGAAAAGCACCAATCAAATGTAGAATTAACTTGAAAAATGAGAAAGCAAAGGTTTATTACTTGGAATAATTGCCAGTTGTTCTGTGCGATATAAACTGAAAATAAGTGTCTATGCTGCCCTAGCAAGAATAAAGTTTTTTTCTACCATGGAGAGTATCAGTCAGCCAGCAACTCTGGCACTTACGCAGCCAACTGCCGCCTTCCTTTTCCATCGGAGGAGACGAGGGGATCTGGACAGATAGACGGACAACATTTTCTCCCCACAGAGCAAGCCCCATTTACTACTGCTGTGAAATCCTAAAACAGTTGTATATTCTCCCTAAATAAGCCAGATATCTTACTTAATCAGCTGTCTTGAGAGTCTATTCCAGAAGGTAATCAGGTTTATGCTGCACTTATAACATCATAAAACTTGACAGATTTGATTAAATAAGACAATATTTTTTATCAGAAATTCTATTTCGATTGTTTTTAATCTCTCCATAGGACAGAGTCTGGCAGACCTGTTTTTTCTTCCACAAAGAGTAAAATAAAAGGATTAGGGTCAGACACCTTTGTTTATAGCACATTTCAAATACGAGGTGATAAGGTAGGCGTTCTTTTCTCTGCAGAAAGAAAACTAAAATCACAAGCAAGTTAACAGAATATTTCTTCTTTTAGTACCAAAATATGTTATTAGGTAACAAATAGCTTCTCTTTAATGTATCGAATGAAATAAAGATATTAATACATTAAGCTTTGGGCATTTTTTAAATTAACACAATTATAATCAGGAAATTGATGATGTATGCGAACAGAGACTTGCAGTGTGTCAAGCACTCTCCGTTTTCCTTCTGGCAAAAGAAGTCCATCTCCAAGGACTTATCCAAGAGGAAGAGCTAAATGGATAAACTTCACTATATTAAATAGCCTTTTTTTTTCTCACTCTGAGTGGAGGAGGAAATCAACTAGGGGAAATTAAAAAAAAAAAAAGCCTGAGGGAAAAATTAGAGTGGGATATGGTAGCTTGTACTGTAATTCTTTTGGGTTGATAATTGACTGATTTTTTTATCTCTTGTGGAATTCAGCTTTCAAAAAGGATGATTCGGATACTTGCTCCTCAGGAATAAACATCGGCTTTGGGTACAAACTGAAACTCCACAGATCCTGCTTTTTATTTTATTTTTTAAATTTAAATGGCCATCTAACCCCTGGAAACTGTGACACGGTGCTCCAGAAGGCTCAAGATGCTTTGCGTATCTCACGACAGATGGCTCACCAAGACATCCAACAGACGGTAACCAAGCCAAAAGAGATGCCAGGTCTTCAGAATCGCAGTCCTGGGGTTATGCTCCAGTGTTTGTTAATTGTATTTTAATCTCTTAATAGAAATAAAGTTTGATTCTAATACAGCAAATTGTTTTACTATCTTCCTACAGGAACAAAGCTTATGCAATCACACCCTGCGCAATCCAAGCTCCTGCCCCAAGACCTTTGAATCTGCTCACCAATTTGAAGCAAATCTGATTGCAGACCAGGGGTCTCAAAGGTGCTATAAAAGGTTCATGAAAATAGGCAGCCGTGCAGAGGAGAGAAACCTGATAAAGAACCTGACTGGGCGAAAGGCTTCGACATGAGATCACACTTTATTAAAGTGTCAAAGAATTCGCATGAGAGAAAGCCTTTAGAAACGCTCCAGCCACAGGAAAAGCTCGTATCGAAGCTCACACCTTCTTCGACGCCCAAGTCAATCGAACGCGCGACACCGATCCGTAGGAATCCAACCTCACGAGCTGCAGTACCACACAAGTGCTCGTTAAAATGCTCACAGCTCTGCACTCCTGGCTGGAGGCAGCGCAGAGAGCACCCAACCAGTCCCTCCATTCTCCCCCAAAAATGCCTCTTCTGCGTCCCTCCAAGCAGAGCGCAGAAATCTGCCAAAACGGGAACGGGGGAGGGCTGCCAACGCGCTGCTCTCAGGGGACGGGAGGGATGGGCTGGAGCAGATGTACCAACTGGCTGCTACACAGCCCCAGCCAGGGACGCCGAGAGGGTCAGCCCTTCAGTTGGCTTCGACGCCAAGAGTCATCCGCTCGCGCCGCCGGCAGCTGCGGCTCCCCGCACCTCGCCC
>NW_009708718.1:0-14067 GCF_000703405.1 Apaloderma vittatum | reverse complement strand
GCGCTGTCCCTGATGTGTGTCAGCGTGCCAGTTCTGCCCATTTACAACGCCACGGTACGCCTCCCGCACACACAAAGGAACGGCTACGTCGTTCTGCTCCCGAAAGGCTTCGCTGAATTCCCCCATTCCTCACAAAATCCCTTTCAACCTCTCGCTTGGCCTGCGATCAGAAGTTGTCTCTGCTCATCCTTGCGTACATCTCTACTTACTCCCTCGTCCATCATGTCCCAGTCTCATCTCATTTTCTCCCCTTCCACTCTTCTCGCAGCCCTTCAGTGATCCCTCACTACACGCCATGCTGTCAGGCTGTTCACTTAATGGCTTTCTTCCCTTGAAAAATAGTATTTAAAAAAAGAATAAATCACATCTTCTATACTTCTAACAACTCAATCCTGAAATGAACTCTTGCTGTAAACTTACTGCTTGTCTACCTAAATACATAATGATACACAACAAAACAATACCAGATTAATCTTCAAATAACTTGTCATAACCCTATAACAGGTTACAAAATGGAGGAAAGTATCAGCCAAACCTGATGGGCTTTAAAATGATTTTTTTTTCTTTGCCAAAAGCTTGAAAAAAAGAGAGTTTCTGGTTCCAAACACAGTTTTCCTTTAAGGTTTACAATTCAGTGGAGGGAAATATCTGGATTTGAAGGTCTGAGTCACGGGGGAGCCTGGCACATGGAGTGGGAGGGTCGAGCACCAAGGGAATCTCCTCCCTGCTCCACCCCTGGGCATCCAGCGGAGCAGCCCCAGTGTTACACAACGGCCATGGCTTCGCCAGACCAGACAATTCCAGGACGACTGCATGCTGTAGCAGTACAGGATATGCTTTGTTGTTGTTTGAAGGTCCAAGGAAGTGCTGCTGCTTGCTGTTTGCTCCCAGAGCACCTGGAGGGATGGAGACTTGGTAGCATAATGTCTCCGAGAACCATCTGGATGGTGGAATTCCTCCCTGCTCTCACCAGCACAGCATAAAGAGCCATAGTTTAGCTCCACATGCGAGTGCACACACATACGCCTCGTGCCTTCGTGCTCTCTGGCATTTCCATCCAAATTCCTCTCACTACAGGTATGTGGTTCAATCGTAATTAATAGCACATAACGAGTATGAAAACTTACAATCCCTATCTCATAATATTCCCAGGACCATCACACCATGCAAGTGATGACTTCCCACCTCATTTCACAGGTGACCTAGTTCAGTATGCTACGTAAGTAACAAAGTCAAAAAGTGCTACTTAAGCTTACGGTTCTGACATTGCCAATAAAGCCCATAAGTGTTCATAAATATGTGACAGTTAATGCACTTGGCTTTTTGTTAATGGATACAAAAAACCTCTCAAACTACCATTTAAAAAAACCAAGAAAATAACTTAAAGGCACTTGGTATCTACAGAAAAATCACAAAATGGTACGATGAAGTGAACCACTCCTGGCTATGAACAACATATATAATTCACCTGTAGCTCTGTCCCCTGGCAGAAGTACACTCATCACCTGAACAGGAATTCCTAAATTTGGCTTTGCTCCGCTGTCGGGATAGCAGCGGCTCCTGGCTCTGTGCTGGCCTGTCTACATAAACACGTGCAGAAAATAGGGTCCTCCCTTAAGGCTTGTCCTTCCGCCAGACCAAGACCCCCAAAAGTCCTCTTACCCATCCTGTTCCCCTGAAGCACGCTCTATCTCACAAACTCCCTCACTCTACTTCGCTCCCCCTTCTCCCTTACCTTCTCAAGATGATCCCAGAACACACCACCACCACCACCAGCTCTGCTCCTGGAGCTTGAATTCCAGCTGGGGATCCTGGCAGCGGCTGGTTGCGGGTGGGCAGGGCAAGGACACTGCTGGGAGTGCACAGCACCGAGACGTCACCGATCAGCGGTGCCTGACATGCTGGAAACACCTTCATGTTCACCACGGGGCTCTGGCTAACAGGTGCCTGGACGGAGGTGCCATCTCTCGCCTCAGGGAGCAGGCAGAGGGGCCCACACAGTGCAGGCGGAACAGCTCTGGGCTCTCTGCGGCGGGCCGCCAGCCCAGCCCTCGGCTCCCAGATTTGGAGGATTGTGCTCCTCAGACATCCCCTCCATCTCTGCCCCGCACACATGCACCTTTTACATTCACGGCAGCAGAAATTTGCTGTTTCCTTGATGATCCCCGCAAAGCTCAGCGTGTTAACATTTCCTCTAATGACTTTTTTGGGGAAGCAGAGACGGAGAAGCACAAACCACGATCTCTAAGCACGGAGGAAGCAAACGGACGTGCCCATCGTGCCACTCAGAACAAAGGGCTCATTATTACTTCTAGGGTAACAGTAAGAACTACCTGCCCTTTAGCCAGTTGCCGCAACATCTCTACAAATTGCAAGATGGCAAAAGGATTTTGCATTTGCTGCTAAAACAGTCATCTGATGCGGAGAGCAGCCTTTTACGCACACACACACAAATATATATGCATGCGTGTAAGTAGATCTTCTTCCTCCTGTCATTAGCTTGCAAGTAGTTTTCAAAACACATGGGGCCACAAGGCATAAAGCAAATTTTTAATAACCTGTCACAGTCTACTACAGCTAACACAGGCACAGATAAATATTCTGAATTGCTCTTTAAATGCCAGCTATCCTGATAAAGAGCAATTACATACCTGCTCAAAGCAGAAGGTAAATTGATGACGAGCCCCTAAGTCGCAACACGGAATAAGGGAAAACCATGCCCTGAGATTGAGGAGCAAAAGATAACTTCAACTTTCTCAAAGAAGTTATTCAGGACAGCTGCCTCGATTACTGTAACACTCTGGAAATCTGGGTAACATCTGTAAGGGATAAAATCATTGTAATTTAACATTTTTACTTTCCCGTCTGCTAGAGGCTCACTTTCACTACATATTTGGAGCAGCCACTGTTTAAACCAAGCAGACCATTTGGGAACAGAGCTATTATGCAAACAATCTACATTCTTACTAAAAGCAACGCTGTGCCAGTCTGGACAAGACTTGATGCACAGTATAATTTCTTTTTATTTTTTTGTGCGTGTGTGTTTGTAGTGAAGCAACATCATTTATGATGGAAATGATGAAAGACATCTTCCTATCGAAAAATCAGACATTCAAGAATATAAATACATAACCACCTTTTAGGGGCTAGCGTTTGTCTCTCACTTCTTTATTGAAATATTTACATCCTTGTTACATATTTTCAGGTGCCAGTCATCGCAGTGATGTTAAGTGCTCTTTAATGAGAGCTATGTAAAAATCTACTTATATCATCCTCCCTTTGCAAGTTTGCACAGTGATACCTGCGTATGCAGGTTTATAACATGGCCATTACCTGCTCTAAGTTATATGAAATGACTTCTCTGTAACACTTGAGTAAGAGCAAAGATCCCAAACAGCATAAGCCACCTGCACCATGCCTGAGACAATGTAATAACCTTAAAACATCAAATCAGGACATTTCATGCCCAGCATTTCAATGCTATTCTCCGGGTACCTGGTTTGTGTTGGAAGAAAAGATCATATCTAAGAAAAAATGCAATCTAAGGCAATATTTAAAGATTAGATCATCCTTCACTGTAAATAGCTCATTTGTTTACTATCACATTGCTTTATTCTTGTTTCGCCTCCTTATACCATGAAAATGCTGAATATTCAGTTTAGATTCCCCAGCAGCTTTTTTTTTTTAGTCTAAAAACATTTACCTAACACATTCTTAACAAGCAAAGTGAAGAAAATTCAGCCATCTGTCTCTACATTACAATAACAGTTATGGCAGAGTAGATTATTCTATATAGCAAGAAATTTAATGCTAGGAATTCTTATACTTCAAGCACTGCATACTCACATCAGTTTTGTATATAAGAATGTTGAACACCAAGGTATAGAGAAACAAGGATTTATAAGCAAACCCAAGATAAAATATTTTCAGGATATTCACTGCATTCAATATTCCAATCATGCTATATGTCCACACTTCAAACTGAGAAAAAAAAAAAAAAAGGCAAAAAAATCCATGCTATTATTTTCTTATCTTCAGCACTTCACTAGTTATAAAATATTATTAAAAATATTTAAAAGGACAAGCTGGAAATGAACACAATATATATAGAGAGATCTGAATCCTTACCTGGGAAACCCCCTTGCACCATTGCTGTACCAGCATGTACTTCAGGATATCTGCATTCCTGACAAACATTCAATGCTGTAAGCAGCTCAAATCCTCATCATACACAGCCCCAGCGCTTGTCTTTCTTCTGACGACCTTGGGCCTATTTTTTCTGAGCTTTTTTTTTTCTCTCCTTAAGGGCAAACCGTCTGTCTGCTTCTATTATGAGATGCCATCATTTATATTAATTTCGAGCTACCCACAAGCTAACAGTTACATCTGCCAGCAGACGAAGGCTGGCTACGAAAGGATGCCGGGAGCAGCAGATCTCTGGTTCCCCACATCTGACCTACGGATGCTCCACGGATGCTGCTGTTTGTGCTCTGGCTCGCTCTGCCAGCATCCGACTGACATCTCTATCCCCAAACACGAGTCACCTCGAGCGCTTGCTCGTGTGGCTGCGAGCTGCAGGTACTTAACGACCCGCCGCAAGGCAAAGTAGCAGTTAATAGGCGTTATTTCTCTGAGCATCCTCTTCAGGCAAGCTATGGGGGTTAAAAATTAATTTCTCTTAGTCTAACGGCTTTCTCGAATGTGTTCTTTTCCGGTGCTGCAAATCTTGCAGGTTCCCAAGACTGCTCTCTGTTCATGGCATAGGGTTTGGTTGGGTTGTTGGGTTTTTGGGTGTTTTTTTGCTCTGATCTCAGAAGATAAACCCAATCTGTCATTCTAAGCATAAGAAGGATTCAAACTTCATCCTAAGTTGCATTTCACTGAAGCTCAAAACAAGCAGTATTTTTCCGGCTGAACTGCAACCCTGAAAGGACTCAAAATCCTTCATTTAGTAATTAAAGCAAGCAAAGATAAAAATCTCTCTCTAGATTTATTAACATGCTTAGTTATTTTGGGAAGCCCTTACTAATTCTCTGTTCCAAATGCTACGTTTAAAACAACTCAAAATACTCAATTATTTTGTTATTACCATTAATTTGCTCATTTTTAAAGTTCATTGTCCTTTTGCTTAGAATATGTACCAGAGCACACACAAAGCCATCTGTTCAGTGCATTATGTACATGCACACAGTAAAAAAAAAAAGAAGTCTCAGCTGCAATTTTACTATTAATTCATCAAAAATGTAATTTCCTTTTGCAATACTTCATCAGATGATGGGAACCCGGCACGTGATTCACAAAGAGAGTAAAAAAAAAAACAAAAAACCCCAAGCAAAAAAAACCCCACTAACCAAAAAAATAACAGCCCCAACATTAACAAACCCCAAACTAACCCACAACCTCAAACTGCACTGACACCAACATCATAATCTACCCTCACGTGGCACAGCAACTTGAGAGTCTGCCCAGCGTGTCCAGCTCTTCTGGGTCTGCTGTTAGGGCTGGTTACAAAACTTACATATTTTAGCTAATTATGGGTCAGAATAAGATTGAGAAAAGAAGATTAGCAGCACAGAGTCACATTAAGTAGAGATTAACAGAGAGCTAAAAAATGAAAGTCACTGTTCCATTTGTCTAATCCTGGCTCTTGCATGGTCTTTGGAAATCCACCATACTAAGTACACTTGTTACTATATTTAAGAAAATTTAATAGTGCAATTACTGGTTTTCCAGTATTTCATTTTCATAAAGCTGGAAGCGTTTTTCCAAGCTACATCTTCCTCTTTGAACATCACTATTTGCTGTTGATTGCAGTGACATCTATTGGAGAGGTGGTGTTTGGCTCCACAGGCTGCCTCACCTGAAGATCACTCTTTTCAGGTGTCCGCTCCAACAAATTCAAAAAAACCTAAGAACTGCTTTCCTTTTGTTTTTAGCCAGCTTTGCATAAAACACACTCTGAATGGTCAGATTCCCAAGAGTTATGTTAATTTATGGACGGCTTTGTTTTTATATAGTCATTGTTAAGAATTCTGGCATTTTTCCAAAGTGCCAACGATGGTTTTCCCGCAGCGGTACATGGACTCTCCCCGAGGTCGTATTTTCGCACACCCCATATACTCGATCATACCTCCTACAAAGGATCAACTGAACTCTACTCTCTTCTTTTTTTTATTCCCCCCCCATCTCTCGTTTTTAGTAAAAGCCACCACTCCCTCACATGAGTACAGACATCACTGACACTATGGAAGCTATTGCAAACCCTAGGGGTGACGAGGACACTGCTCATGTGCCCAAGCTCTTTCTAAACCCAACCCAACCCTTCCCAAACCACGGGCAGCGTGGGTTTGTCTGAACCAACCCACATGTGGGAACCTGCACGGGTTCTGCCCTCCCTGCACCCCACACAGCCCCGGATTTACCACAATGGGGAATGCAGAGTCGAAATATTACAGAAGTTTTAAATTTGCTTGCTTTGGTAGAGAAACCACCACTCTTCAGAGAGCATTTTAGGAAGATAAATCATGATGCTTTCTTACAGCCTCATTGATTTCTACATTATCTAGAGACAAAAATAAAAGGAAGGGGGCATTATTATCCCCTTATTAGATACAGTTAAATATCTTTGCAGACAGGAAGTCTGAGCACAGCAGTATCCAGTCCATTATCCTAGCCACCTTTCACAAATTATTGTTATACATTTTTATTACTTTAAACTTATTTGAAACCAACCAGATCAATCCCAGTCAGCTAACTAGACAGAAAAGTTAAGGATTTCAAGTTCTTTCAACAGTCGTCATTTCAGTTTGCTTGTAATGGTTTTTAAGGTCTTTCCCACCTAACTTATGATCTCATCAACTCCATCACAGAAATCTATCTGAATCCAATACCTGAAGGGAACCTACAGGAAGGCTGGGGAGGGAGATCATCGAGTCCGGCCTTTGTCCCAGCCCTATCAACCTACTACACGCTCCCCCCCCCGCCCCCAGGGACGGTGACTCACCCCCCCCCCTGGGCAGCCTGTTCCAACGGCTGACAACCCTTTCAGCACAGAAATTCTTCCTAATATCTAAACTGAACCTCCCCCTGGTGCAATTTAAATCCATTTCCCCTCCTCCTATCACTCTCCACTAGGGAGAACAAACCAACTCCCGCCTCGCTACAACCTCCCTTCAGGTCGTTGTAAAGAGCGATGAGGTCTCCCCTCAATCTCCTCTTCTCTAGGAAAAACAGCACCAGATCCCTCAGCCTTTCCTCGTAAGACTTGTGCTCTAAGCCCTTTACCAGCTTGGTAGTTTACCTGAGAAGAGATTTAGATTGGATCTTAGGAAAAAATTCTTCAGTCTAAGGGTGGCAAGACTCTGGAATAAATTGGCCAGAGAAGCTGTGGCTGCCCCCTCCCTTGAGGTGTTCAAGGCCAGGCTGGATGAGGCTTTGAGCAACCTGGGCTGGTGGAGAGGCGTCCCTGCCCATGACAAGGAGGTTGGATCAGATGATCTCTAAGGTCCCTTCCAACCTAAGTCATTCTAGGAATTGTGCCCTTATGAATGCCCCAGGGAAAACCTTACCCAACATTCCATCACACACTACTTTGTCCATCCATTTCCTCTGCTTCTTTCCACTACTAAACTCTCCTTAGAGCAGTAAGCCGCAGCAGGGTGCACATCAGTCTATTAGCAGATTCTTCATGCACACCTACAGCCATTTGCCACGCCAGGAAAACACAGCAATGCCTATTGACGCAGCCCAGAGCACAGCTGCTCGCCAAGCACAAATAGCTCCTTTGGATGTTCTTCCCTCCTTTTACTTGTTTTGATTAAAAAAAAATAAATAAATCCTATGCAAAATCTGAAGTTGTCAAGGTTTGAGAAGTCTAAAAATTCTCTTTATAGAGAATGACCTCCTTCAAAACAGCTTCTGCCACGGGCAGGTGTTTCCAACATGAGGAGGAAAAACTCCAAACCCATGTTGTAACATTTTCAGGTCTGTAAGATGAAGCATTTTGAAGATTCCTTTTGTAGCAGGATGCATGCGTTGCAAGTTCCACAAAACTATTTTAACGCACAAACTGAAAGGCTTAAAATAGCGAAGTCAAAGCAAAATGTAATCAAAACCCACTTCACACAGGGTTAGACTGGAAAACTGATACAGATTTGATGGTGTCTCCAGAAGAAAAAATAAACCAAGAGGAAATAACTTTGTTGGACTTGCCTGCAAAACCTAGCGAAAAAAAAATCTAAGAACTTAGAAAATAAGACTGGAATTTATATGAAACTGAAATCTAAAGGAGAAGCAGGTCTGAAACTAAGGGTCTTGGGTGGAAGAAGACATGTCTGAAAAAAAACACCCCGAACAAAAAACACCTACAAATTCTTTGAACTTCTTAAACCACAGAAACATGGAGGATGTGAAGTCCCTCTAAACCAAGAGCTACCTAGTGGTTCTATTCCCAGCAAGGATTCACCCTATTTGGATTAAAAACCACCTTTGAAAAGGAAGCATATCTACGAGAAATGGCTATTTGTTCCAACAAGTCAGCCACGAAAGCTACAGTTTCAGTGAGTGAAAAGCAGAAATAGAAGGGAGCATTGCCAAAAGGCAAGTGGATTTAGATCCCACATGGGAAATTGAATCAATACCAAAAGGTTCTTTGACCACTTTAAGGGGAAAACAGACAAAAGACAGAGACTGCGAGGCAGTATGGATGGGACAGAAAGGAAAGAAAAATTTTCAGAGTACGGCAGGAAGACTAACAACGCTTCGCTTTCATTCTCAGTACGGACAATGATGAAGGACACGGAAGCAAAAGATGAGAGCATGGGTCAAAAGAAGTGACAAGCAAGGAGAAAAAAAATAGCAAAGTGGGGCAAGTAAACTATTTCTGGAGTATGAAAGAAACGGATGAGCAAAGCTCGTGATGCAGCAGCTGTATTAATAAGAACCCTAAAAAATAAAATAAAATCAAACCCATCAGGAACACAACCAGAGGACAGATTTAACAGCTGTCCCCCCTCAAAATGCCTGCTATGGCCTTCCAAGATATTGGCAGAGATTGAGAACTACGGGAGGTAAATGAAAGGAGGAGAGGCTAAGATGTGAATTTAACCGAGTGGAGCCCACTTCTTCCTTTTAAGATATCTCATCTTCTAAATAAGGGGACAATAGATCTAGTTCACCTGTTCACTGAAGCTCACAAAACTACTAGTTATGGGTAAGCCACAGACCAATATAAACATGCAGATGGACAGTGTTCAAGAGACAAGTAGTAGCCTGGGCTGAGATTTCTGGGAAAGGTGCTCAAGAATCAGGACAGAAGTTATGAACATCAAGTAATTCACAAAAACAATACTGTAGTGGAATTTAAGGAGAAAATTTTGGTTTTTTAAGTGATCACAGAAAAAAAAGACAGCTGCCAAGATGCTTAATATCATTAAGTACAGTTAGATCGTTTCTAACGTGCTTTTTACTTCAAGGGTTGAGGTACAAACTTAATTTAAGCTTCCTTAGCCTGTTTTTTATTTTAAAAAACCAGAACAAGGTGGGGAAGAATAAAATGGAAAATGCCTGTCTTGGTTAGCTATTGCAAAACATTCAGCTTCAGACAGTGAAAAGGACAGAGAGCAGGAGATTAATTTGAAGAGATCTGCTTGCTGCTGTCAAATCTAGTAGGATTGATGAATTTAATATCAGAAGCAGCTTTACCTTTTCAGCTATCTGACTCAGCTGGCAATATCATTAGGGATGACAGAAGAGCTAAAAAATGACCAAGCACATCCACAAGAAATTATTTCTGTGCAAAGTATCAGCTTAGGTCTAGCACGCACTCAGGCTCCTTATCATATACATCCTTTAACTGGGAATTACAACTTTAATAACAAGCTGAAATCGGTTTGCTACAGTTGGAGGTTTACAGAGTTGGTTTGAAAGCTCAAGATAAATTCAATCCAACATTCACAAAGTTTGCAGTAAAATGCTCCTCCTCACTATCACTCCCCACAAAAACACTGCAAAACCTTCTTGAGGTAATTACGTGGCATCCTTCAAAGAGCTGACAAACTCAGCAAGGGCTAGTTCTGGAAAAATCACAGTTTGCTCAAGAACTCACGGCTTTCCCTTAAAGCAACCAGAGCTGAACACCCTGCTTCTGCGCCCCCGGTGCCGTTTCCCTGTGAACAACTGTCCAAAATCTTTTTCGTCTTCACCAAAGCAGCCCTAAAAGTGACAAATCAACCAAACTCATTAATTTGATGTCAGCTTTGATGTCACGCCATTGCCAAAGAAATCAGCAACAGCAGACCCCAAGTTAGGAGCTTCCTCTCTGAATTGGAGTCATGGTCGCTTCAAGGTCAGAAGCTACCAAGGCACCTCTCTGCTTTGGCTTACATGTAACTGAGGCAAATAAAAATCTCTTCAAGACAAGAGATGATGAGAAAAATCACTGTAGCAAAAAAACAAACAAACCCAAACCCACACCACAAACCCAAACAAAATCCCCACATGTATGGTGATTTGGTACAAGAGAGCTCCTAACTGCAATTTTAGTATTTTAAAGTATTTTATAGGAAGATAAGCTATAGATAATAATATTTTTTTTATTCAAAGGTGTAATTAACAAAGCAGTATGCTGGAACCTAAGTCACACTGTTGGAAGCTCTCAAGTGGCATGGCATCCTACCCTTTAAGTTCCTACCCTTCCACAGAGTGCATACGGTCATAATTCATTGCAAAACCCAGAACTAGACGATTGCAGAACCTTTCCCATAAAAGGTGCGACAAAAAAAAGGGGATTCTTTTTTCAGTAGGATACCAAAACCATAAATTAGCAGATTTTCCTTTTTCAAAGGAAAATATTTTGCTTGAACAGCATTGTCTGCTATCAGCTGCAAGCTTTTCTGGACCAAGGACTACGCACCAGTAGTTCTAAACCTACGGCTGCTCAACAACGACTGCAATTACTGCAGCAAAACACAACATCTGCCCTTCACTGCAAGTTCTCTAGACATTGCTTAGACATTGAGACTGAAAATAAACAGAGCCCTTCCTACAGCGCTTCAGAAGAGCTGAGTTAAAGGAGCCTGGCTGGGAAGAGAAGACTACGTTAAAGAAGAAAATAAGGGTGAGGATTAGATGCTCTTGCCCCACCAAGCACTACTTCCCATAACACAGTCAATAAACAATCTGGCTGTGTTCTGTAAGTGCAACCTGACGGAACGAATGTGGCACTACTCACTCTCTGCGCAAGCATCCTCATCCTCCTCTTCATCCACGCTCACTTCCTCCACGTGTTGTCTTTCAAGCGCTCTATAGGGAGGTGGCAATTTCATCGGAGGTGGGGCGCCGTATTTTCTCTAGAGGATTCAAAGACAAATAGTTACATGTTTGGTAACCTCCACGCACAAGAAGAAAAATCGTATTGTCTACTGCACCATACATGTACATACACAGAACTTAACTGCAATGCTAAATTCTGCAGCACAGGCTTTTTATGCAAGAAATCAGAGCAAGAACATAAAAAAAAAGAAAATACAATTATACACATAGTTACTTGTTGACAAAATACTTGTGTATCATCATAAACATGGAACTGCGAACATTAATCAAGGGTTAAAAAGAAACACTCAATTATACCTAATTTCTCATTAGAGACGCAACAACAAAATCGGCTGGTGCTGGTAAAAATCAAACTTCCAAATGCAAAGTAAGAATTCACCTTCTTTGTGCATCTACGAATATTTAAACAGAACAGTTCATCTGTATTTTGGCCAAAATTTTGGAAAGATTTTGAATTACAACTTACAATAAAATTCTATTACCTCGCATAAATACAGGCAGCTCCTGTAACGATGCATATAGCGGCGCATGGCAGGCAGGAAGAGCAGGCTCTGAATCTAACAAAGACGCTTGTTCCTCCAAGCGACTGTTTTTATAGCTCCAAGTAACTGGATCATGCACAAGTTTGCTCCATGATTTCACTAAATTACACTCAACTGCATCCCAGGTGACCCCACTACTAATAGCAGGATGCACTTTAGAAAGGGGACACTGAGTACCACACGCCATTAGAGCAACCCGAATGACTGGAATTAATTTCTTCTATAGCTGGGAAATCCGACTCGATGCCCAAACATCAAACCTAGAGTTGAATTTGTCACTGTAGGCAATGAAAACTGAACCTGCCTTTGGATTTCTAGAATCTTGAGCTGAAATTTTCTTTAAAGTAGTCTAACTAGCAAACTGCAATGCAAGCTAGATCGAAAATTTTGTGAGATAAGATATACATCATCCCATCATCCATTTAAAAAAAAACCAAACAACAAACCATTACGGGAAAGTGGTGCACTGAAGACAGCGTAACAATAATAAATGAAATTAATTCGATCCAATAGTAGTACTAGAGTGTATAATAAGAGCACTTGGAAATATGATAGCCCTTTCCCCTAAGTACCCAATACACCAGATATACCTCCCACTTTTTGCTTGATGCCAACACAGGTAGAACTGCACAAAATCCACAAGATCTAGAAAGCGTGAGAGGACGTGTGTTTACCCAGCAGGTAGGAACGAAAAACCTGCCAGCCAGCTTTGAGCTGCCTAAGACAAGGCTGTAGAATCACTATAATTGAGTAATAACTCACGGTCTAAATGTTGACCCTTTGGCTTTTTAAGACCTTAAACATTTATTAGAAAGTCTGTGCAAAATTACACGAGACACCCAAGCTTATCCAGCAGTTCGCTATGGCTCAGGACAAGCTTCTCTCATCCCTCCTGAGCCACGGAAAAGCCAGATGAATAAATTTTGCCAGAGTTCTCCCTTATACCATGTTTTTGTATTAACGTGGCTCTTTCCAGCACAGAGGCAAAAGCACAGTTACACAGCCAGCCAGCAAAATCAGGTTAATATCTGTTTTGTCCACCAGAAGGTCAATTATTTTCTGTGGTTTTCTATAAATTACTTCAAGTGATCATTTTTAAACAAACAGATCAATAGAGGTGGATAAACACCAACTAATCAGAGAAAACCTCCAGTATTGTAAAGATAAATCATCACAGAGGAAAAGGCAAGTTTTCCAGCTGGATATGGCTGCTTTCAAACCAAGCTCTTTCGTGACTCTTTGAAGACTGGACTAGAAATATCACTTATTCCCCGTAGGGATGAGGACTAGTAATTCACTAATAGCAACTCTTTCCAACTCCCTCCTGTAGCACAGTGTGACTGCTTTGTGAATCAGTGTTCAAAGCTAAAAGGGAGCTACATATTTATGCACGGAAGCTCTCCTACATTCCACCCACCAGTTTACAGCACCAATAGATGGAAAAGGTTTGAAAAAGATTAGGCTCCCTCTTTAACCTCCGAACGCTACAGAACGCAACACACCGGAGTCCTAGAGATTAAAAGGCAGCACATCGCAAGAGGACGGGCGCTTTCGAGATGAGAAAGAGATAAGAAAACCAAGAAAAGGGGATTGTAACTGCTTCATTATACGTATTTGTCGTGGTTTGACCCTGACCAACAGCCAGGGACCCACATAGCCACTCTCTCACTCCCCCTGCTCCACCAGACAGGGGGAGAAAAATATTTCAAACGGCTTAAGGTTTGAGATAAGGACAGGGAGATCACTTTCATTTACTGTCCCAGGCAAAACAGACTCGATTTTGGGGAAAAAAAATTACATTTATTAAAAGAACAAATCAGACAGAAGTAGTGAGGAATAAGAAAAATCAAACAGATCTTAAAAAGCAAAACACCTTCCCCCCATCCCTCCCTTCTTCCCGGGCTCCACATCAATCCCAGTTTCTCCATCTCCTCCACCCGAGCGGCGCAGGGGGACAGGGAAGGGGGTTTACGGTCAGTTCATCCGATGTTGATTCCGTCGCTTCTTCCTCTCTCCGGGGGAGGACTTTTCACTCTTCCCAGGGTCATTGTGGGGTCCCTCTCACGGGAGACAAGCTTCGCGCTCTCCTCTCCAGCGTGAGTTGTCCCACGAAGGGCAATTCATCACAAACTGCCCAACGTGAGATACCTCAGGAGGGGCAGACCACCCCTCTTGAGTCTGGGGTGCAGTCCTT